>NC_133757.1:44104553-44414107 GCF_036562045.2 Rhinolophus sinicus | reverse complement strand
GTGGTTTGTCCACGTTTCAGGTGACTCCTATTGAAGAAGGTGTTGTTTGGACACCCCCACAGCAGAGAACTGATGCTCCGGTTTCATTGTTGATGTTGCTCAGGTGGCGGTAGCCAGAGCCCACTTGTCTCCTGTGCTACTATATCCTTTACTTCTGCCAGCAGCTAACTGCACGTGGCCCTGATTGCACTGATTCAGGCAGAAACCCACACAGTGTTCCCATTAGGAGGTGAAAGCAAGGGGTGTTTATGAGAAAAGGAAGGGGAACAATTACATGAATAGAAGGAAGGAATTTCCATAGGTGCAGATATGTTAACATAGTGATGCTAATTCTAAAGAATGTCTTTAATGTTCAGTCCCTAGTTATAATATCTGCCTTCTTATTATCTTTGCAAACAGTTATTTGGAATACAAGGCTGCTGTGGGCCCAGTTCAAAGGGTATTTTGCCCAGTTTTACCATTCCAAAGGTTGGAGGAGTAAGACATGCTAAGCAGTTACTCTGGCATCACAGCTCTGACTCCATTTTGAAGTGGCTCCATTTACATTATTTTTCACAACATCAAGGTATCAACTGTAATGTAGTTTTGGCTTTTTAAAATGCTAGGTTGATCTAATTTTGTGGCCCTGACTTGAAGGTGGGTTCCCCTTCTTGAGCAGCTAGTTAAGTCCACATCCCAACCATTTCTATTAATGGATTTTTCTCATTCTGGGCCATTATGCGTCTGCCCTAATCACACTGGGCTGCTTAAGTTAGTATGGACAGCCCTGGAGCCTGTTAAAATTATGCAAATAAGCCAATCTGCAGGGAACCTAGCTAACTCTACCCTGCTTGCCTTCCATAAACTGCGCCCCCATCTGCCTTTCCTTCTTTGAAGCTGTAAGCCACAAGGTTCTGCCTACCATCTACCCCAGTATCTTCAAGTTGTGTCCTTCCTGCAGTCAAAAGAATCTTTAAATATTATAAATTAGGGCCCGAGCTTCTGAATTTTTAACAAGCTCCCAACTGATGCTAATGCTGTTGGTCCTCAGACCATATTTTGAGTAATAAGGATATACAATCTCTGGGCCATATTTGGTGATATTTATTTAAAGTCCTTTTAAACAGTAGCACTCAGAATTAAACTGAATAATTTAGTTATCATTAGATCAGCACCCACAAATTAGGAGTAACTTCCCCTTGATCTGAACAGTATCCTCTTTTGAAATAGCCTAAGATCAAATTAGTCTTTTTGCTCAGACACTACATACTGTGGAGTCATGTACAATTCCATTATCTTTTTTATAAATGATAACATTAAACCTTCCTTTTCAATACCATACTTTAGCCTTTGTACTCTGTGAACTATGCATCCTTTCTTAATTAAAATATAATTACATTAAAAAAGATTTACCCTTTTAAAATGTTTTGTTTGATGGGCTTTGACAATGTACACATTCATGTAACTGTCACTGATATCATGATATAGAATATTTCCATTCCAGCAAAAATTCCCTTGTGCCCATTTAAAGTCGATCCTGGTCCTATAAACAGGAATCTGTTTCTGACCCTATAATTTTGTCTTTTCTAGAATATCATAAATGAAACCACACAGTAGATTTACCTTATGTTACAGGTATTAAAGTTTTAAAAATGTTAATATTTACTGATTAAATGTGATTTCTATAGAAGAACTGCTTGTAATTTGAAGTCAAACCTATTTTAATAAATATGATCAAGGATCATTGTTGAATCAAAGTAAACTTTAGGAAGCATTTTTATATAGTTTCAGTGTCTGTGGAAAACTCTCACCAGATTAAAGCAACAACAACAAAAAAACTAATGCAAAGTCAGTTTAACAAACCAGATGTCTCAGAGAGTTGAGAGCTATCATCAAAGTTTCAAGCAACTAGCTAGCAATTTTCCTAATTTTTTTTAATCACAAAAATGAGTTTTATTGATTCTGAGTTGAGTGTCCTGAGAATTGGCACCTTCTGGAAAAGGAGATAACAAAATCTATGTGCCAATCAAGGTCAGTGACTTATTCCCCTTAAATATCTCTCCCCCCTCATAAGGGACAGAGCTTATCAAAAATTCAAAATGAAACTCATATTTGATACTTAGAGGTTAATACAGATTTTTGAAAGTTTTTAATAAAGAAATTTAAATCTAAAAATATATTTTTATTACATAACTATTTTTAATAATGACTTAAAAATAACATACCACCAAAAATATAATAAAAACAAGAACGAAGAAAGATAACTGTATTGCCAATGAGTAACAACCACATTGCAAGTGGTAAGAAAAAAAAACAAAACTAACCTAAGTAGCATTGAAAAATAATGATGATATACTGTAAAGCTGAAGACATAAGAAACTGTATACATGTACTATAATATAATTAATAAAGTTGTTTTTCATAGGGTATGAGTGAGTAATTCTGAAATGACTTTATGTTTATACTGGAGTTGAACAAGTAAGTACGTGTATTGTATGTATGAGGATCAGGTTAATCAATGTTGGAGAAAAAAAGTTACAAATAAGGAAAGGGGACGGTTAAAATAAACCAAATGGCATTGGATTGAAATGAGAAGTGTAAAGTATGAATTCATTCAAGTAGATAAATGATAGTTGGTAAATGATAGGGACAGAGAGAAAGTTGTGTGTGTACCTGGGCTTAGTATATATACATGCATATAGTTTTGAGCTCTGCCAACTGAGAGGCAATGATTTCCCAGTAGCAATGAGTACACTTAGCACCCAGATCTTGGTTTTGAAGTATTCTCCAATAAAAGGAATTGGGGCCCTGTGATGGAAAATTTTATGTGTGAGAAGTACCTAGATGCTTGATCAAACACCAGTCTAGATGTTCTTATGAAGCTCTTTTTTTAAATATGAGATTAACATTTAAAATAGTGGACTTTAAGTAAAGCAGGTAACTCTCCATAAAGTGGGTGGCCCTTATCCAATAAATTGAAGACCTTAAGAAAAAAAGACTGAGGTCTCCTGAGAAAGAGGATATTCTGCAAGGAGTCTGCCTTTGGACTCCAGACGGTGTGCTTGTCAGGCAGATTTCAGATCTGCCAGCCCCATGATTGTATGAGTTAATTCCTTGAAATAAGTTTTTATCATTCTCTACCCCCTCCCACCCCCACTCCCCCAACATACTCCATTGGCTTTGTTTATCTAGAGAACCCTGACCAACACTGTCTCTTTGGAGAAGTGGTTGAATCCAAGGCTGAGGCAGAAAAAATACAACATCAGCCTGGAACATCTTATGGTTCAGATAGATTATAAGGAGGTGCCACCAAAAGGAGAGGGGCAGGTTGAAAGAACACCTAAGTGAACCTGAAAGAGCTCCTCATGGTTAGAATTAGAGCATTCTGAATAAATAAATAAATAAATAAATAAATAAATAAATAAATGCTGATAATAATGTATTCTAATCTATAGAATAAAATAAATATCCATGGACGTGATAAAATAAATAATTCAACAAATAAATAAATGAGAAGGGAAAATCCTCCTTACAGAATAATTTCAATGAATAAATATAGAGGAGAAAGGAAAACAGGAAATTCACCATTAGGCAAACAACACAGAAATAATTGTTGCAGACAAGATCTACTGATTGATGCTAAAATCAGTGGATGAATGTTTGAGAAGAAATGGGATTTTTACATATTCTAAAATATGTCCCTAAGATATTTATTAGTTATAAAAGAAAACAACAACAACAACAACAACATTAACTTTGCCGTGGGAAAACCAGGCAGACACCACCTAACCAAATAATCAAGGTTCATTAACATCACTAGTCAGAAAACATACAGATATGTACCTCCTGATGCATGAGAAGGCACAGCGTTGTTTTGGTGGCATACTTGCCAAACTGTATAACTAATTTCTTATTATGAGAACATATCAGCCAAATCCAAACTGAAAGACAAGACTACAAAAGGCACAAACCATTAGTCTTCAAAAAGGTTAAGATACTGAAATACAAATAAACAATGAGAAACCGTCACAGGTTGGAAGACACTAAGGAGATACATGTACAATGTAGGAATGGTTCCTGGAACAGAGAGAGATGGAAACTGGTGAAAGTCACATCAGGTCTGTCGTTTAGTTAACTACATTAACTACTATTTAACTTTGTCGCAATGTTAATTTCCTACTCTTAGTAATTGGACTAAGGTTATTTAAGTTAACATTAGAGAACGCTTAGTAAAAGGTAAATGGCACATCTGTGCTCCATTTTTGCAACTTTTCTTTAATCTAAAATTATTTCAAAATACAATGTTAATAAAAATAAATGCTATATCAGGATTATACCTTTCAATACATATTACTTTAAATATTACATTAAAAAACAAATATTTTCCTTTAACTCAGTTCAGTTATAATGATTGGTGAATTATGACTAGAAATGTAATATTTTTGAGTAAAATTATCTTTTGGAGTGAACTTATTTCTATGCAAATATGCCATAAAATATGAATTTAGCGATGTTCCTGTACCTGGTTCATAGCATATTCAATTATTTTATTTTAACTATAAATCTTCCTTCAACAAATTGAATGTAAAGTAAAATTTGGAAGTGTTTTATATTGCAAAAGTGAAAGAACCACCTGGTTTCGGTACAGTATCACTATTCTAAATTATTTATACTAGCCATCACTTCAGACAGTATTTTTATTAAAACTAGTAATTAATCCCCTGAGGCAGGGCAGGGGAAGATCAACCTCAGACTGTGGGCATTGGAAGTTGGACTTCTTAAACCAGTTCTCTACCTTTACACACACACACACACACACACACACACACACACACACTCATGCATATTCCTTGTAGAAGGAGCTATCACCAATTTTTGAGCCTTTCGCGGGATACCCTACTAAATTTTGTATCTCTTTAGTTTTCCCCCGTATTGATATGTGATTTGGCTTTATCAGATCTGCTGAATCAGTTACACTTCAATATCCTTTCCATCTTTCTCAGTTATCATTTTGTTGTTGTTCTTGTCTTCTCTCCTGTTCTATCGTTGCATGTTCATGAGTTTAAGACAAATCTCTTTTTTTGCTTTAACATGATTCTGAGTCAGAGGTGTATTAAATAGAGATGTATTTAATCACTATCTTTATTTGGAGTCTCTCCATAATTTTTTTAAAATTTTATTTTTGTTACATAAAAATTTATTTGGAAATGGAAAAAATATAAAGAATTCATAATGTGTGAGAAAACTGCCATCAAAACCGCACTCTAAATACCAACTATTAATAGTGTGCAATATATATTTGTAGATGTTTTCCAAAAAAAAAAATCACTCTAGAAATTGATTCTACCAAATTGAAACCATCAACACATATAAATACATAGTAACAAAGAACTGGGAGCTATTTAAATGTTAACAGGCAAATGGATAAATAAACTATGATGAATGCATTATATAAAATAGTATATAGTGATTAAAAATAGTTCTATATGCATTGACATAGAAAAATGACTAAAAGTACTAGGGAAAGAAAAGTAAGTTGCACATGCATATTTAGAACACATTATAATGAGTGTGTGTTTATATTGATAAATGAATTATATCCATACAAAATCAATAAAAAAATCATATATGACATAAACAAAATTAAGTGAGTGATTAGAGCCTTGAAATTATGAGTAAAAGGGGAATATATGCACACACATGAAAAAGAAAGTATATATATGCAAAAATATATGTAAATACATAATCTTGGCAGGGAAAAGAAATTATAAGATAAATGGCAAAAAACATAAAATATCTATTATACAATTTAACTGTGGTCAAAATCATCCATGGAAAAACCAAACAAACAAAACAAGAAAAAAAATTGATAAACAAGTTAAATGACATACTCAAACAGGGAAACATATTTGCAAAAATATGACAGTATTTTTAGACAGTTATATTGTTAGAGCTTCCCTCTACATCAATGGAATAAATATTTATTTTTTCTTATACAAAAGTCAAATTGGAGCAGGAATAGATATTAAGCAAAGAAGACAAACAAATACCTAACTTAGGAAAAGTGCTCAAACACAAGAGTAGTCAAAGAGATGCAAATTAAAGAAATGAGATATGATTTTTCATCCCTAGATTGGCAAAAATTGGAGAATTTTGAATAATGAAATTATTGCATATGGCTTATGAGTTCAAATTGGTACAACCTTTCCAAATGGAAAATTGACAATATAGATACAATGCCTTAAAAAGTGTGAATACTTTTAGGACTTTATCCCATGGAAGCACACACACACACAAACACACACACACACATACACACATCAGCACTGAGTAGAAAAGTAAGTGCTGAAAACCTCAATATTTCCACACCTAAGGAAATTAGATATAAAATGTTGGCACATTCATGTAATACTATATAAACACTAAAAATGAGGGTACAGATCTGTATTGACATAAAACTATATATTACTGTTTAGGTATGTGTCTTATGATACCATTTATATTTTAAAAATTGAATAGATTTTATGTATGCTTAGAAAAATGTCTGGCAGACATTTTTATGTTAACCATGTTTATTTTCAATGAAAAAAAATTAGGACAATTTAAAAATATGTTTGTTTCTTTATGAGCATTTTACCTGAAATTAACGTGAATTACTTGAGTAACAAATAATAAATTATATATGACTCATAAAAATGTTTTAAATGCTCAACTGTGACTTTAATATAATAAAAAAACAGATTATATGTGGTGGGCCTGACAAAATCAGGGGAACACTTTTAAAGAGGTTCTAGAGGTCAGGGACTCAAAGCCATAGAAAGACTCTCTCCCTCTCTCTCTCTCTTCATTACTGGTTTTCAAGAAGCAAGGGCATGAATTCTGCCAACAACCAGAGGAGGGTAGGATTCAGATCCTGCTCTAGTTGAGCATCCAGATGGGAATACAGTTTGGCTGACATCTTGATTTCACTATTTTGAGATCTTGAATAGAAACTTGTGTCTGTACTTCTGCGCTAAACTAACTTTGAGATAATAAATTGGTGTTTTAAGCCATAGAGCTTGCAATAATTTCTTAACGGCAAAATGCAAAATGAATTATATATATCTCCACAATAACAGTAGCTTTTCTGGGTAAAAGTGCCAGGGCAAAGTGGGATGTCATTAGAGAGAATTCAGGTAGTTAAATGGTACTTTCACTTTTTATTCATATTTTGCATCTTTGACACTAATTTTGTACATGCCATTTCTTAATTTCTTATTTTTTTTAAACTGAAAAACAAAGATTAAGAAAGTAAGAAAACATTCAGGTAAAGATCTATAAAAACACAACCTAGGTAGATTAAAACTTATTTTTTTCTCATTATTCCAAGAGGTAGTCTCTGAATTTTGGTTTTTCAACACCCTAATATGTTAGTCAGTGTCATTACAACAGGTGGTAAACTTCAACAAAGAGATACTCAAACATGCGTGAAAGATTATTGGAAACCAACAAGGGACAGTGAAATACCTCAGAACTAGCAGAAGAGCTGTTGCTTCCCATAGGCAATAGGCAATGTCACCAGAATTCAGAAGAACTGTCCTCTGACTGTCCAGTAGGAGTTGTGACCTTTGGTTGAGGGACATGCCTGTAGCCCAGCAGCGAGGAAATAGATAATAAATATTCTGATCTTAATCTGTTTCTTTATCTAATTTCCTGCAGTTACCTTCCATTGAGCAAATCTAACCAGAAGGCAGACATCAAAGAAACTGCTTGATGCAGTGCATAAAGAGTAACTTGCAGAGGCACAATCAAAATGAAAAAACGGGTCTGGCGGGGTAAATAGGACAATGTGTAGAGGAGGAGATAAGATAATGGCTGTTTATATATGTGTCAACATATGAATTAAGATTTGAAGGACATACATCCTCCTGCCCAAGGACATTGCATTGATTTGTCTGTCATATTATCAGAATTCATGTTGATGATCTTTAGGAAATTATAATGTTTGAGTCCAGTCTTAAAAAATAATACCTTTTTTTTTTTCCTTTTCACACATAGAATAGGAGACATACTTGGATAGACAGGTAATGATAAGATGGGATGGACCTGACTCAGGTGTTATGTCTTTGGGAAGATACACCAAAGCTGTTACTATAGTGAGGAGTCCTAACTATTGAGGTAGGATAAAGTGTGGGAAGAAAAATGGCTTGCCCAGTAATCATTTGCCATTGATAATTTAATTGTATGTGTGTGTGTGATATCAGGGAAATAGTAATAAAATGTAACAGAACACATTTTTATTCATTTTCTTTATACTGTGCTTTTTAATACAGTGAAAAAACAGAACTTTGCATATGGATGAAGGTTTACTAGTTCTAAGAACAAGATACCTGTAAGACCTAAATTGGCTTTCTGCCTGAATGCATTCCTTCAGTACTCAATTGAAACCCAAAGTTAAACCCCAGCTAATTGAATGGTTCAATTCAAGTACTGTTCTCAAAGATAGGTAGCTCTAAAGTTAATACCCCATTGAGTAGAATAAGAGATTCCAACTACTTTCTTGTGTAGTGTCAAGAAAAGACACCGAATGGCCATTTTTAAATTTACCTGAAACACATAAAGAAGTAAAGTAAATGACTATGCCTATTTTTCAGAATGCCCTATTTTCTGACTTGGAATAACCATTGACTTGTCTTATTTTATTAATAGTTTTTAGGTGGTGAAAAAATAATTATTTGAGATGATGTTTCAAGATATTGTACCTCTCTATTCATGCTTGTTTTATTGTATGAGTGAGAAACTTACTAACACTTTTTTAGAATAAATTTATAGTTTTGAAAAACAATTCAACAAATATTTGGGCCCTTCACAATCACAAACAATCTTGGTAAATGTCATTGTTGATGTTGTTTTTGCACATACAAAATTTGTGGCGAAAATGAATACATATAATTTACTAGTTCCTGACTTAGTAAAAAAATAGGGAGACTTGAGTGATGCTTAACTATTAGAAAACTTTAACCTTTAAGATGTACATGAATAAAAACAGCTCAAAGAAGAATTAATTTGTATAATACAAAACATTTTATAAAATATAATTAAATGTAGAATTTAAAATGGGCACTTACGTAGCTAAATTCATATTCTGAATAATATTATATATTTCTACAGCACTTTAGAATACACAAGACTATGTTCTTGTATATTACCACATTTGATCATCCTATCGTCATGACATATTTAAGTATCATTGTCCATTTTATGCAGATGAGAAATATGAGCCTATGTTATATAGCTTTAAGTGGAAGAACTGGACTTGAACACAGATGTATTAAGCTCATGTAAGTTTTCGTAACTGCTAACAGAATACATTTAACAAAGCTATATCGAGCATGCCCATTCTGGGTGCAGAATCACTCTTTACATTTGTAGCACAGCAAAGAAGCGCTCTTGAAGGGATTTTTGCTGAACCATCTTATAAAAGAAAACACAACTGGCACGTATAGCAAAGAAGCATGAGGTCTGTCAGAAGCCCTACACATTGGCTCTTTCCTAAAGAAAAATATTGTGTATTGTATGAAGTGGTAGCTTTTTTATTTTTTTTTTGCCTTTATGAATAAGGGTAGTTGATGGAACATTGCTCAATATACCCATTCAAAGAACAAATTGGGAACACTGATATATTATCTTTGAGAGGCTAGTAATATCCAATCTGAAAAACAAACAAACAATATCTGTTAAGTTGCAATGGTGGAAATAGCTAAGAAATATAAAGAATCAGCTTGAATTTCTGTATTAGTATTTTTTATAGTGTTCATTCTATCAGAGGAAACCCACAAAAGGCTCATCTCTCTATTCCACTGACATGAAGTTTTAACATCAAATAGAAGGAAAAAGGTATGTCACTTTCCCCGATGCAGCATTGAAAATTCTGACATGTCCTTATTCACAGAGTGGAAATAAACATTTACTTCAACTTATGCAAGCCAGTTTAGAGAATTTAGACCATATGGCTCTTTTGTTTTGTACTGTAACATAGGTTTTATCCCATTTATTCTTTGTAAAATTAAGCATGTCTTCCATGATAGGTACCCAGAGAGCTTTTCCTATTTATTTTAATTACATTCCTATATCTACTACTCCTAAGTGTCTTATTAGGTTAGCCTATTCATAGGCACTGAGTATTTTTAAATGGCACTTTGTGTTTCACTAAATATGAAATTATTAAAGGAAAACAGATATGAGGTGCTTCTTGCTGATTTTTACCTTTATATTACTAAGTTCAACCCCTGCAACCTGTACTCTCACATCATAAATGAACAACATTGTGAATCAAAGTTTTCCATTTCCATTGCATTATGCTGTATGGATTAATCTATAATTTAAGCAACAGATTAACTGGCCATCTACCATATGGCATTTTATCCTAGAAAAACCAGTGCCTGTCTCACATTGCAATTTAAGTTGCTTAAAAATTGTGATGCTCAGTCTGTCATTTTCCTCTAGAAGCCAAACATAAATACATCCAAACTACATAGGTAGCATCCTAAACACAAATTGTAGCTACTGACAGGCAAATATGCATGTAATTTTAGTTAATTTATTGGTCATACCTCATTTCTAGCTAGTTGAACATAATTTCAAAGAAATAGCGATATACAATTGTCATGCGGGAGACCCTGCTCGCTGCGCCATTTGTCGTGCAGGGCATCCGGCTCCCGCTCCCCATACAAGAACGCAGGATATGGTGAGGCCAAAAAGGAACACCCATGGAGCCATAGGTAGGGGAGTCATACCACTATATTCTCTCTGGCGGCACTATACTCTCAATGGAGGCTGGATTCACACTGTCCACAAACCGCCATCCACACTTGCCAGCCCAGCCACCATCTTCTTGCTAGCCCCCATTCTTTCTCTCTTTCTGCTAGCGTAGCCACAGCAGTTATATTAGTGGCCATTGGCTCACTGGTTACAGCTGACGGCCAACTAGCCACAGCTGATGGCCATGCAATCACAGTTGATGGCCATTTACTACCTGAGCCAGGCACCTGTCTATGTGAGGCCGAGAGCCTGGAAACTACTTTCTGGGGCTCTGCCCCCACAACAATTTGCAGGGGAAAAAAACAAAAACAAGATGACAAGATTTTTTTTCTCCACCCTCAAGATTTCAAGATGGAAAGCCAACCAATGTAGTTTCGCACAATTTGTAATACAGAATAATGTATGGATTTTTTAAAAAATGGTGAAGTTATTTCCTCAAAATATTTTTGATTCTATACAAAAGTAACTAGAAGAGAAATAATGTATTGTTTTACATAGAAGCAGGACTTCTCATCTGCTAAAATGATTTAGAAAATATGGTTTATGATGCACTCTGAGCCATGCATTATGGTTAGAATATATATTATTTTAAATCTACAAGCATTTTAATAAAGGATATTCATGGGCTCATTTAAGAAACAAATTTACAAGAACTTGTTGAGATGTGTTCACATGAATAAAGACTCCTTTAAGTCTATCAGCAAGTTGCCTCAGAGTATGAGACCAAACTTTGACTAGCGGGAATGACCTGTGATTGTGATCAGCCACTGGGTGGTAATTGTGAGTCTGAATACACGTTCTCTTTCTAAATCGTTCGACTCTACACTGATTGTTTACAAGTGTTTTGTGTCAAGTGTTGTTTGAATCACCTGTTAACACACCAGCAATAAAATAGTTTGTTTGTCATTGATTATTTCTAAAATGCAAAGTATTACGTACTCTCCCAGTATTTTGGTTAAGGTGTATGCGAGGGTTAAGTGGAGCTCAGGAAAATAGCTGAAACACGTACTCTTACACAAGAACAAAACAAAACAAATCTTTATGAAACTATTATTTATTTCATAGTGTTCAGGTCATAGCCCGTACAGTCATATCAGTCAATAAGCCTTGTGCAACAGGATAACTTGGGGCATTTTAAATAGGATATATCTGTCTGTACTATTTTGTTCCTTTTATATTGATACTGGAGTCTTCTGTGACTGGTTAGAATGTAGAAAATAGCAAGAACCCAATATCTTACTCATCTTTTCATCCAACCAATGTAAAACTTAGTTCCTTACACATTGCAGAACTTAAATGTTACTTTGTGTATTAAAAAACAAAAGATTTTTAACCAATTTTAAAAATAGTTGAAGTAAGTTGGTAGGTAATGTTTGAAAAGAGATAAATTTTGGGTTTGTGACCTAACAATGGTTATGAAAAGTTATCCAACTAGATACATAGTGTGTACTAAAGTGGTATGAGCCCAGATTCTGAATCCATTTCCGTAGATTCAAATCTAGCTCTGCCACTTATCCATCTCAAGTGTATTAGATAATTCTTTTGCGTCTCAGATTCCTCAAGCGCACAATGAAGACAATAAAAGTATATACATTACAGCGTTGCTGTGAGCATCCCTGAATTAATATTAATATATGTAAAACACTTAGAACAGTGCCTGCAAATAATCATTGTTTTGTGTTAACAATTGTTATTGTAAGCCCAAATTTGGTGGTAGACATTATTATACTTTATCTATGGTTCAGTTTTGTGATTTATCCAAGTTCTTTATCCACTGTCACTTTGGGGATAAAATTTCTATATATAATTTTGGGTATATAATTTTTGAGATTCTGATTTCTGAGCCTTTTATTTGTACTTCTATTCTTCAGTTTACATATTGGCAAAGGGAGATTCTACTAGTAGCCTATTTTAGAGTTTTTATATAGTAAGGGCTAATGAAATATATAAGACACTCTCCAAATAAAGAAATATATATCTTCCAGTAAATCAGTAGAGAATTGCATTTAAAGATGTATAACATCATTCATCCAAGTACCTTAAAATTGACTTATGGACAAGTATGATTCTATTTAAGAGCCAGAGAAAATGAGATCTGAAATTACTTTTTTTAAAGGTCAAAAGGCAGAAAGATAGTAACAAAATTGAAGCTTCTGAATTCCTACCAGAGCAGGCTAATCAGTAAGCCTACCTGAGTCTTCCCAAGTCATTCTAATGACCTAGATGGTGAACAGTTAATTTTCCACATGAGTGCATTAGACATAGGGACACTTGACTCCATCACTCCCTCTGGCTCCTCACTGTCTTTCCTACACTGATTTCCAAAAAGCTTGTACCTCTCTTTGATGAGAAAAGTCATTGTAAAGCTGAAATACGCTGAACAACTTTTGCTAGTGTATAGTGGAATGGTCCAGGCTTTTGCATAGACACAGGTCCAGTTAGTAAAACTGCTCAACAAATAATTGCCGACCATTTATTATGTGCTGGTTTCTATGCCAGACAAAAGAAACAATCAGAGATGACATTTGCTTCATTAATCTCTTGCAGTGAACATCTTCAACAATAGACCTGTTCTGATATGCCAAAGGATTAATAGTCCTGGAAAGTTCACTGATAGCTCCCTTTTAAATTAGCCCACCAAATGTTGAACACAAAGTTGCAATCTGCTGACTTGGCCCAATATACAGAAACAGAGAGTTAATTACATATGCTCACCTCTCACTGCCCTAAGTCACGCTTCTCTCATGCATCATATACACAGGCATCCCCCAAACCAGTCCGTCTCCTCTGGTGGGCACACATGGTGGACCCCTCTTTGTACTTCTATCCCAAACAAGGTGCTGATATATCTTCTTTTTCACTTACCTTAAACTTTTCCACACTATTATAATACCTGCACTTGCTATGTTTTCATATCCTGATATATACCATAGTCCGTTTACAGGATTCCAGCCTCCCCGCCTTCCATGCTAATATCAGTTCCACTTTTCTTATCTCAATTTAGCTTCATATTGAGTTTCCAAGTATTTAATACAATATATAAATATTTCTGTAATTTTGTGCAAAGAGAAAGTGGAGTCTTCCAATGGAGAATCAGGTGTGTGTCAGTTTGAAATTTCTAGAAATCCAGAGATATTTAAGGCTGGGCTCACGGACCTCCTAGATGACTTCTAGATGGACTAAAGATGGGATATAGCTTATGAACTCCCATGAAATTGGATGTGAAATATATATATATGTACAAATATGTACAAATATACGTATAAAGGGTGCCAGAAAATGTACACAAGTGGACATTTTGGTCAACTTTGCTCAAGCAGTAGTTTGCCATAATCAGAAGTGTCTGGATGCTGATGGTAACCACTTTGAGCACCTCTTGCAATTGCAGATGTCAAACGTGACTTGTATCTATCTTTTGTTATCAGTATATATTGAGTATTATAATTTTAATAGTTTCCCTTTCTTAAAATGTATATACATTTTTGGCACCTTCTGTATATGAAATATATATGTGTCACATTATATATGTGTATATATATATACATATATATATATACACACACATATATATATATTACATATACATATTTTTTTTCCAGAAAATATTTCATAGCTATACTCAGATTACCAACAAGAACTGAGACTCAAAAGAAAAATAAACATTTCAAAAATTATTATATAAAGGAACAGGTAAATGTTTCTGTGAAAAGAAATCATCCCCATAAAGAGGAAAGAGTTTAAAAATGTAAAGTGTATAATATTGATATTACAAACTCACAGGACTGATCAGAGAGGAGCTGGACACATGTGCATAAATGGAAAAGAGTAGAGAAGATTCAAGGACACCATTTCTATTTCATCATGAGCACAGAGGAAAATTTTGAAGAAGGATGCAGTTATGGAATAACAATGCTTTTAGCTTTATGATCACTGATTACATAACCAGTCCTATGCAAAGCATTGTGCATGAATTACTTAGTGATCACTACAACTTTATGAAATAGGTACTAGAGTGCATTTCATTATTCCATTTTACCTATAAGAAAACTGATGCTCAGTCAGGATAAGTAACTTGATAATAATTGTGTAGCTAAGTGGCTGAGCCGTGATGTAAACCTTAATCATTACACAGTGACTAACCAGTACTAACTGGAGCAGAAGGTTGATTTTGAGATGAAAATAGAAATGAGATTGTGCAGGAAAAGGAATAAACTGGCACATGAATAAAATCCTATTAACTCATTCAAATTTATGTACGGCTTGCTAATAAGAGTCCACATCCTCGGTGACTTCTTGGTCTGCTGCAACTACAAAAAGCTTCTTTTACAACTGATTTCAAATGTATAAAATTATCATTTAATAACCTATTTTAATCCTTTTTCCTTTTCATATGATAAAAATGATTCTTTAACAATGGGGATTCTTGCTAGCTATTGTCTCCTTTATCATGCAGTTGCTTTATAAGATACTCTTATTAAAATGCCAATTATAGTTCTGATAAAAGATGAAAAATGCTGCAATTCATTTTGAGTAAGAATGGATATTAACACTTTTCACTTTGTGATTATGTACCTTGTCCTTATTAAATAATATAAAATTCCTTTCTTTTCTCATATTTAATGAAATGAATTGGAGACAAGTTGCTGACCTTTCAAAAAGAATCTCACTAGAACATTGAGTCAGAAAGCAAATTGAATAAGTAAGCAATTACCAGGGGTTATTCTTTGCTTTGGATTTTGATCAATGACAATGGAATGTGCAGCTGCCATAGATATAGTTGGCGTTGAAATGAGGAATTTGTACTTCTAGTGATTCTACAGAACACTTGTATGTTGAGCAAAGTGGAAGACACCCTGGCAGTCTTATAAGAAACTCTCTAAGAAATAAACTAGATGCTTGAATGCCTAAATATGAAAAACTTTTTAAATGAATCTGTTCAAAATTTTGATCATGTAGTAATAAGTTTAGAATAAAAAATTGTAGTGTTCAAGATCATTGTAAATATTTTTATCTTCCCTGTGGAAACCAACACAAAAAAATAACCCCAGAAATTTCCCAGTGGAAACTGACTTCATTTTACATATGATTATTTTGTGGAAGCTTACCTGGTATTGACCAGAAGCTCTCTCCTGCAGAAAATCATCTTGAGATTTTTCCAACCAGCCACTGGTTCAATGCACTGCAAGTGTCCAGTCACTTGTAGCTTTGTCTAAACCAAATAACATACCAATTAATCACAATTTGTAGGTAATAATGAAATTTATATGCTGAAAGATTTGTGCAGTAAAATCTTTCAGGGGGAAAATTTTTCAGGGGGAGAAAAAGCACAGGTTACCACTCGTTTGAATAGTTCATCCACATATATAGTCAATTTTATTTGATGTTTTTTAAGAATATTAATATAACTGATGATGATAATGATACAGATAAAGAGAATTTTTGGTTCAAAAACTCAGGAATTCCCTGGGTGAAATCTGAAACTGGCCCAGTTACACAGAGGGCAAGGAGAGACCAAATAAAGATGCAGACCTCTCCAGATTGGTAGGTGAAAATTTTAGAAAGCAAGGAAACTTACATAGGAAGCTTGTCTTGGGTGGCTGCAAGAGATTAGATCTCTGTACCTGCCTGCCAGAATCTTGGGATCAGTGGGAACAGTGGGAAGAATATGTATTCCAAGGACAAGGGAGGGGTGAGGAGCCGCCTGTTGCCCAGGTCCAGCTCATTGGTCAAGTGGTGGTCATGCCCTCGTGATGAACTTTTCCAATAATAGTAATAAAAACATTAATTTTGTGTTATTAAGTACCGGACACTGTTTTAGTTGTAAACTCAATATCCATGGTATATGTTCAATTACCATGAAACATGTAGCTCTGAAAATTAATTTGTAAGTTGTTACATACCCACACATAGATAGGTAATGTATGTTTCTCTGATGGCCTTGCAATTTCTGAGTGTGTCTCCATATATATGAGTCAGTAAATACCATTTAGAAACTTGTATCCATATCGAAAAACTCACGCCTCAAATATGATTGGAAGATGTGAGTGATAGCACAAAAGTTGCATGCATTTCTTCAGTATCCAACGTGAAAAGGGAAGACTGGTAAGAGGTGGAGAAGGTAAGATAAAGAAAGTCAGAAAGCTAAGCAAGCAATCAATTTTAGGCAAAGTCTCAGGCTCAGGTTGCAAAAAAAGTGACCTGGTCTTCCGAAAACAATCCACGTATGATTTCCCAGTGCTGCCAAGACCCTATTGCTTTGATTAGGAGGCAATTGTATTCCTTATTGGAAATACTTTTAGGTCTCTTTCAGAATCCTCTGTGCAGGAAACCTCAACCATTCCTTATGCTAATATTGCTAGAATGAGCATAAATTCATTACTGTTTTTATGACAAAAAAAAAGAATGACGTTACTTCTTATTAAACAAATTAGTACAAAAGTCATATAAGCAAGAGGAGAGGTTCTTCTTTAGCTAATTATTTACTGAAAAAAAGAAAGATCTGATGCCAATAAACCTGGTTTTAGCCTACATGTAGACAACTAATGAGTTACTTTTACTTATTATTGATTTTGTAGAGTATGTCATAATTTAAAAATGCCTATTAATAGAAAATTCTATTCTGTTTACCTGCCAATTATTATTGATGCAAGTGAATACAAATATTAGAAAAACATAAACATATAAAATCAATATAAATCACAAATTACAATCTGTCTCAAATAAAAGCTAGATAGAAATCCAGTATCCTCCGTTGGCATCAAGACTTTGCTATTTATTTTATAAGACAAGACAAAGAGAGTAAACATCACTTAATTGGAGAACATTTGAAAGGCTTTATTTAACACAACATTCTAATCTAACATATTTTTGTCTTGTCTGAGATTCCGAAAAGAGAATATCAGGGTTCAGTTTCTGCCATTGAACTCAAAATATGTATCACGATAAGTCAACTTCAGGTCTTTCAGGAAAGTATTGGAGGGTTGATTGGGATTATTGGGCGATGAGTTTAAATCATTCTGTGATAATGAATTTGAGACTTATTTTTTATATAATGGATGATATCAAGGATAGGGAAGTGCCATAATTGTATTAATAGCTCAAAAATTAATATAACTGAGTTGTCAGTGAAAACTGAATTGTATAGGAGATAGAAATGAAGCAAGAAAACAAATTAGGAGTCTGTTCAATAGGTCATGTGTTGATGATAATGAAGTCATGGATTAGGCAGTGGCCCTGACCATGAGGAAGAGTAATAGATTAATTCTCACATTATTTCATTTTTGCAAATATTTACTTCATGACTTTTCTGAAACGTAATTGTGCAAAGAAAAAATCAAATTTTCAAGTTCTGTAACATCTAAACAGTTTGGTATATTTCAAAAAGATAAGACATAGTGTTCTTGTAACCTCAAATACTTAGTTCATTGCCTGAGACATTATTGGTGCTCAATAAATACAATTTTTAATGAATAAATTCATGGATAAATGAGAAAACCTGAATGTTACTGTGACATCATGTAACTTCATGCCAGTCTCTTAACTATTCTGAGATTTTAATTTCTAATCTATAGAAGAGGAAAGGAACAACATTCATTTATGATTAAACCACTTAATAAAATAGGTATAAAAGGAAAACACCTTAACATAATAAAGGCCATATATGATAAACCCTCATCTAATACCATAATTAATGGTGGAAAACTGAAGCCCTTTTCTCTATGTTCAGGAACACGACAGAGCTGTCCCCTATCACCTCTGCTTTTCAACATAGTGTTGGAAGTCCTCGCCAGAGCATTCATGCAAGAGAAAGAAATAAAAGGCATCCAAATAGGAATGAAGAAGTTAAACTGTCACTCTTTGCAGATGACATGATGCTATATGTAGAAAACCCTAAAAACTCAACCAAACAACAATTAGAAACAATAAATGAATACAGTAAAGTTGCCAGCTACAAAATCAACGTACAAAAGTCCATTGCATTCCTATATAGTAACAATGAAATCTCAGAGAAAGAAAAAAAAATCCTTTTGCAACTGCAACAAAAAGAATAAAATACCTAGGAATAAACTTAACCAAGGATGTGAAAGACCTATATGCTAAAAACTATAAGACATTTTAAAAAGAAATTGAAGAAGACACAAAGAAATGGAAAGACATTCCGTGCTCATGGATTGGAAGAATCAACATAGTAAAAGTGCTCGTATTACCCAAAGCAATATACAGAATTAATGCAATCCCCATCAAAATCCCAATGGCATTTTTTAAAGAAACAGAACAAAAAATCATCAGATTTGTATGGAACCACAAAAGATCCCAAACAGCCAGAGCAATCCTAAGAAAAAAGAACACTCCCTGACTTTACCTTGTACTACAGGGCAACAATAATCAAAACAGCATGGTATTGGCAGAAAAACAGACTCACAGACCAATGGAATAGAATTGAGAACCCAGAAATAAACCCACATAAATATGGAAAGATAATTTTTGATGAAGAAGCAAAAAACATACAATGGAGAAAAGACAGCCTCTTTAATAAATGGTGCTGGCAGAATCGGAAAGCCAAAGCCACATGCAAAAGAATGAAATTGGATTGCTATCTGTCACCATGTACCAAAATTAATTCAAAATGGATCAAAGACTTAAGCATAAGACCTGAAACAATAAACTGCATAGAAGAAAACATAGATACTAAACTTATGGACCTTGGGTTCAAAGAACATTTTATGAATTTGACTCTAAAGTCAGGGAATTAAAATCTAAAATAAATGAATGGGACTATATGAAACTTAAAAGCTTCTGCACAGCAAAAGAAACCATCGACAAAACAAAGAGGCAACCAACTGAATGGGAGGAAATTTTTGCAAACAGTGCCTCCGATAAGGGGCTAATATCCAAAATATACAAGGGGCTCATACCATTCAAAAAAAAACAATGCAATTGAAAAATTGGGAGGACCTGAAGAGACATTTCTCTGAACAGGACATACAAATGGCAAATAGACATGTGAAAAAATACTCAACATCACTAATCATCAGAGAAATGCAAATAAAACCACAATGAGATATCACCTCCCCAAGTTAGAATGGCTATCATCAACAAGACAAATAGTAACAAGTGTTAGAGAGACTGTGGAGAAAAAGGAACCCTCATACACTGTTGGTGGGAATGCAGACTGGTGCACCGCTATGAAAGGCAGTGTGGAGGTTCCTCAAAAAATTACAAATAGAATTACCATATGACCCAGCAATCCCTCTCCTGGGTATCTACCCAAAAAATCTGAAACCATTTATCCATAAAGACAAGAGTTCTCCAATGTTCCTTGCAGCTTTAATTACAGTGGCCAAGACATGGAAACAACCAAAATGTCCTTCGATAGATGAATGGATAAAGAAGTTGTGGTATATATACACAATGGAATACTATTCGGCAGTAAGAAAAAATGATATAGGAACATTTGTGACAACATGGATGGATCTTGAGAGTGTAATG
Source organism: Rhinolophus sinicus (assembly GCF_036562045.2). Taxonomy (NCBI): domain Eukaryota; kingdom Metazoa; phylum Chordata; class Mammalia; order Chiroptera; family Rhinolophidae; genus Rhinolophus; species Rhinolophus sinicus. Next base: position 44,393,839 of record NC_133757.1, on the reverse strand, counting down.
CTGAGCGAAACAAGTCAGACAGAGAAAGTAGAGAACCATATGATTTCACTGATATGTGGTATATAAACTGAAAACAACAAAAGAACAAGACAAACAACTGAAAGTACAAAAACTCATAGACATAGACAATAGTTTAGGGGTTACCAGAGGGTAAGGAGGGAGGGGAGAACAGGGCTCTAGAAGAGGGTAAACAGGGTCTAATATATGGTGATGGAAAGAGAACTGACTCTGGGTGGTGAACACACAATGTGAGATATAGATAATGTACTACAGAATTGTACACCTGAAATCTATGTAACTTTACTAACAATTAGCGCCCCAATCAACTTTATAGAAAAAAAAAAAGAAAAGTAGTACCTACATCACAAACATTTCATTGAACAAGTAAAATGAAAAATGATTTTCTAAACTATAAAATTGTTTAATATTTTTAACATTTTTACTCTTGATATAATATGTTGGTTGTAGGCAATGTTATGCTTATAAGATTTTACATAAAAAGTTATTTAGTTTGCTATATCTTAAGTGTCTTTTTTCCTTATGTGCTACACATTTATTTATAGAACAAAATACTCTATGAGAACTGGAAATTAAACTTTAGAAGTTTCACAATGCAAAAGAATTAATTATTCCCATTTTATATACCTAAAATATATTTTATATGCATTTTGCCTAATTTAAAAACCTACATGAATTTTGTCTTTTACATTTTAATTCTAGAAAGTACCTTGATGTATGACTGGAAGTAATTAATTGGATGTTTTTATTCATTACCATTTCATTATGTCTTTTTACAAAGTCACTTTACCTGCTTATATCTCAGTTTTGTTAATTTTAAAAAGGAAAATAAGTGTTGAAGTAACTGTGGCTTAACAAAAAAGGGGAGGTGTCTAACTACATGGATTTTAAAATTTCTCATGGATAACCAACCATGAGATAACCAAGTTATATAAGCAAGAATGATAATTTCATTACAGGGAAAACTGATGAAATGTGAATTCAAAAAAACCAACATGATTAGTAAACTCTATCAGAGCTTTGAGGACACCAACTAGCTCTTTAAAAGCACACCATTTCTTAAATGGCAAGTAATCAGAAACATTCTGGGTTCTTCTGGAAATTGAGGTAAGCTGAAAAAATTAACACAAGAGAAATATAAAAAGATTTAAGAGATTTTGGTCAAACTTAAATGTCACCAAATCTTCTCCTATTTTTCAGGACCATAAAAGATGAAACTGTTCAGATTTTATTTAACTCAAAAATAACAATTCTGTACTACTTTGAATCTTTACTATTTTATTCCCTATCAATTTAGAGAAAAACAGAATCTCAGAGTTGGAAGGGGCATTAGGGTCACCCATTCTAGTGCTGCCTCCAATGTCTTAGAACTCTTTATTTTACTCAAATGTTGGCTTATTCTCCTATCTACTTCTTCACACAAATTATATCAATTTGGGAAAAAAACAAACAAACAAAAAAACACAAAACACTACTGGCTAGCTATTGCCTATATTGACACAAATTACCTTCCTATAAATGTTTTGCATCCTGGACTTAAATAAAGCAAGAACAGAAGAAAGCACAACTGCAGCTACACAACACAATGTTATATGGTGGATAAGTACCCTTGTCGTGCAGGGTGCCTGCAGGGGTCTCTGGTCCTGCTCCCCATACAAGAACGCAGGATATGGTGAGGCCAAAAAGGAACACCCACGGAGCCATAGGTAGGGGAGTCATACCACTATATTCTCTCTGGCGGCACTATACTCTCACTGGAGGCTGGATCCACACTGTCCGCAAACCGCCATCCACGCTTGCCAGCCCAGCCGCCATCTCCTTGCTAGCCCCCATCCTTCTCTCTTCTCCTCCGTAGCCAAAGCAGTTATATTAGCGGCTAATTGGCTAACTGGCTACAGCTGACGGCCAATCAGCCACAGCTGACGGCCATCTACTACCTGAGCCAGCACTCTTCCACGTGAGGCCGAGAGCCTGTAAAATACTTTCTGGGGCTCTGCCCCCACACTCCACCCCTACAGGCTCTCGCCTCACAATCTATGCGACAAGCGTCTTCCGCGAGGGGCCCTGTGCGAGGAGCCTGGGGGTGAATGCAATATCCTGGACATAGCCAGGCTCTCTGGGCACAGCCAGGGTTTCTCAGGGCACCACCAGTGCTTCTGGGCACAGCCAGACTTCCTGGACTTCTTAGGGTACCACCTGTCTTCCCGGACACAGCCAGGGTTTCTCAGGGCACCACCAGTACTTCTGGGCACGGCCAGACTTCCTGGACTTCTTAGGGTACCACTAGTTTCCCCGGGCACAGCTAGGGTTTCTCAGGGCACTGCCACTCTCTGTGGGCACAGCCACACTTCCTGGACACAGCCAGGGCTCTCAGGGCACTGCCACTCTCTGTGGGCACAGCCACACTTCCTGGACTCAGCCAGGGCTCTCAGGGCACTGCCACTCTCTCTGTGCCTCTCAGGGTACCCTGCTGGAACAACAGCGACTCACAATCAAGGTGCTTACATATTCTCAATGGCGGCCAGTCAAGAGACAAAAGCAAATATCCCCCAGTTCCACTAACAACAGTTCCCAAACAAACAGTCAAGCGGTCCATTAAATTAGGGATGGAAGGCAATTCCCCATAGTCCATAGTCATTCACCAGGGCTGTCCTGGGGGTGAGGGACAACCTTGACCTCACCCGCATCTCCCACGGAGGACTCAGCAAGCGTTACCTCCTGGGACTACAAGTCCTGCATCCGGGCTGCCTGAGCAGGAACTTCCTGGCCCACAGGGCTGCAACGACCTTCGCTTTCTCTGGCCTGTGCTGGTTGGGGAACCGTCCACATCTTTCCACCTCTCCACGGGGCTCCATCTCTCCAGCAGCTGCATGGCTTTTCCTGTGCTGGTGGGAGAACCATCCACATCCTCCCACCCCTCCACGGGGGTCCAGCTTTCCGGCAGCTGCTCCTCCTGGTCTTCCAGAGACTGAGTGTTCATACACACAAACTGCTCCACCGCTCTTGGGAGAGCTTTGGCCGGCACCATACTCTGCTCGCTGCGCCATTTGTCAGGCGGGAGACCCTGCTCGCTGCGCCATTTGTCGTGCAGGGCGGCCTTGGGGGTCTCTGGTCCCGCTCCCCATACAAGAACGCAGGATATGGTGAGGCCAAAAAGGAACACCCACGGAGCCATAGGTAGGGGAGTCATACCACTATATTCTCTCTGGCGGCACTATACTCTCAATGGAGGCTGGATCCACACTGTCCGCAAACCGCCATCCACGCTTGCCAGCCCAGCCGCCATCTCCTTGCTAGCCCCCATCCTTCTCTCTTCTCCTCCGTAGCCGCAGCAGTTATATTAGCGGCTAATTGGCTAACTGGCTACAGCTGACGGCCAATCAGCCACAGCTGACGGCCATCTACTACCCGAGCCAGCACTCTTCCACGTGAGGCCGAGAGCCTGTAAAATACTTTCTGGGGCTCTGACCCCACAACCCTTCTGTCATGTGCAGAAAGGACCACACACAGTGAGAAAAAAAACATAATAATAATTCCAGAGGGGTAATTTCTCTGAGTCCTTTCTAAGTTCAACTCTAAGAAGAGGCTTTCTAATTAAAAACAAAGACAAATGGTGCCAGTAAGGAAAGAAGACATTTAGTATGTGATTGTAGCATATAGTCCACAGGAAGCTAAGTAAAAGGAAAGCACCCTTCACAGTGTGTGATATCTACCATAGATGGAAAATAAGTAGAGACATAGCAATCTCTATGACTAAATTTATATTGTTATTTCTACATCAATAATCATTTCAATATTATAGCCATAGAAATTTTCCGAGAGAACATACTAGAATTTGAAATGTTTTTTTTTGTTGTTGTTTTTTTTTAAATCTCCTCCTCTGGACTAAGGCTCTCTTAGTTATCACCCCTTTTCCCAAACTCATGATGTAAAACAAATACCAAGTCATAACTTAGAATCCAGAAGCAAAGTGTTTCAGAGAAACACATAGGAAAGCATGTTGATGGGCGATAAATTACCAGGATCTGAACTCCAGGCCTCTGAAGAGAAAATGGTAAGTGCAAGTAGTGGTTACAGTTCTCAGGGGATTAGAGAGCTTGGCATGTTCCCAAGGGAGAGACTCTTGTATGATGGGGAAAGGCAGGGAACCAGCATCACCTAGAAGCTGAGCTGAGATGCAGATTCTTATTTACATGATTAACTGAGGGAGAGCTGGAGAAGGGTAGGGGAGTGTGGGGACAGAGCCAGGAGTGCAGTTTCCAGGCTCTCGGCCTCACGTGGAAAGGTGCTGGCTCAGGTAGTAAATGGCCATCAACTGTGATTGGATGGCCATCAGCTGTGGCTAACTGGCTGTCAGCTGTAACCAGTGAGCCATTGGCTACTAATATAACTGCCGTGGCTATGCTAGCATAAAATGAGGGCTAGCGAGAAGATGATGGCTGAGCTAGCAAGCATGGATTGCAGCTAGCAAGCGTGGAGTGTGGTGGAGTGTGGATTGCGGATTCTGTGGCTCCTGCTTCCTGTGTCTCCAACCCAGCCGCCAATGAGACTGCAGTGAAATGACTCCCCTATCTATGGCTCCGTGGGTGTTCCTTTTTGGCCTCACCATGTCCTGCATTCTTATGTGGGGAACGGGAGCAGAGACCCCGCAGGCCGCCCTGCATGACAGGGAGGTAACAGGATAGGGCAGGGCAACATACTTAAGACCAGCCTCGGTCTGATCCAGTGAGGACTCGAGAGAACAAATTGCCCCAGAGAGTTGGTCAGACCATTAGACAAGGAGGCTGCCTTTTGCTACCCTTGTGTGAGGTCATTATTAGTTTAGGATTACCCTGGTGCACATTGGGGTTGGATTTTCATCCTATGCAAAACATGGGGCAATTTTTGACTAAGTCAGAGGTACATTAGCTACAGGAAGAATCACATGGATTCCAGCTGAAACACAAGTTGATGGTTTGGTTCTCAGTACTGGATAAGCAGGGCTCATTAGGAGTGAAAGTGTCTACATGTGCTCCTCAAATACGAGCTCGAACAATTAAGCTTGTGACCTCATCCTAGAAAAAGTGCTACATACCTCATTGCTGATTATCACTATGGTCATTGTAATGCAGGGTCTCAGCTCCTGCTCCGGCAGGTGAGCGCAAGACATGATGAGGCCAAAAAGGAAAACCAATGGAGCCACAGGTAGGTGGTTCATATCATTATATTCTTGATGGCGGCTAGTGAAGACACAAGAAGCAAACATCCACCAATAATACCCCAACAAGGGGTCTTCCTGCACCAGGCCGGGCAGGAAGTGGGATCCACAGGATCCACACCATCTGCAACCTGCACTTGGTAACCACAATAACACACTTGCTAGTGTAGTGACAGCAGTTATATACAAAACAATAGTGACTAATGGCCAACTGGTTACAGCTGATGGCCATCTAGTAATAGAGCCAGTACCTTCCATGTGAGGCCGAGAGCCTGGAAACTGCTCTCTGGGACTCTGTCCCTTCACTCACCTTTGAAGTATCCCCCTTGGGAAGCTATACACTGATGCCAGTGCCTAGTCCACCCCTCAAACCAATTTTGGAAGTTTTTTTCTGGAATGGCCATCAGAGCTGTTGTCATATTACGCTTAATGTCCTGAATGTCATCAAAATGTCTTGCTTTCAATATTTTCTTTATCTTCAGGAAAAGAAAGAAGTCATTGGGGGCCAGATCAGGTGAGTAGGGAGGGTGTTCCAATACAATTATTTGTTTACTGGCTAAAAACTCCCTCACAGACAGTGTCCTGTGAGCTGGTGCATTGTTGTGATGCAAGAGCCATGAATTGCTGGTGACAAGTTCAGGTCGTTTTCGTCTTACTTTTTCACTGAACCTTTTCAGCACTTCCAAACAGTAAATGTGGTTAACTGTGTGTCCAGTTGGTACAAATTCATAATGAGTAATCCCTCTGATATCAAAAAAGGTTAGCAACATTGTTACAAGTTCACAAACTTAATTGTTAGAATTGTACATATATAACCTGTACATTACCCAGATTTATTATTTCACATTTCAGATTACGTAGTTTAAAGAAACTGGTCTAATAAGGTAGTGACATGATTAATTCAACCTGCATAGGCTATTTTCTGTTTTCAGGTCACAATACTTATAGCACTTTCCCATTCTCCATGAATTCTTAAATTCAATAAGGAGCCCTCTGCAGATTCCCTAACAAATACTGAGATTCATGTCAGCTGTACATTCTGATTTATATGCATTTAAATTGCTAAAAATCAGTGAGCCAAGCAGTCATGATTGCCAAATGAGAAGTCATAGAAACTCAGTATTATTCCTACTAACTCTTTTCATTTTATATCTTTAAGAAAAAAAAAGGTTGATAGAGTTAGGGCAAAAAATAAAGTTGTTCTAATTCATAGAATAATTAAGTTGTGGGAGAAGCTAGAGATACACTCTGTCCCATGAGGACTCACAAAGTTTGTCAAAGTCTCCTCATTTTATATTTTTTAACTTAACTTTTTTTTTTCCCAACAAAAATGATACAGATGAATTTTCCATTTGGGGGTACTTCCCTTGCTGGAATCTTTAAAATATGACTTCTAATAACATTCTAAAAATAGGTTTTTTCATCAGGTGAAAAAATTGAGGCTGTATAATTTAATCAACACAACCATTATTATGGCTACATATAGATACACGTTTCGTGAGATCCAAGATAATGTTAGGACTTCAGTCAGTGTTATTTATTTCTGATGAGCTAAGATAGAATCCATTCCAGGTAGCAACATTTTCTTTATCTGTGAACAGTGGATTTTTATTATTTTTTATGTTAACAATCACAAGAACAGCTAGCACAATATAGGATTTAGACTGTTCATACCCCAAAGATGTATTGCTTATTAGCTTATATAAATTGTAATCATAGGAGAGAATAAAATTATGAGCTTCTATGTTCTTTATGCCATGCATGCTTCCTGTTTCATAATAGTTTTGTTGGAGAACATAGAAAGCTTACCACTCAGTGTCACAAATGAGAAGGAACAATAACAACAACAAATATAATTGGATGTCGGAAATGTCACTTTCAATTACATTGGATATAAAATAAAGAAGGAAAGTTGTCTAAAGAGAGAGATGCTATGACCCGGTTTTGTCCATGGAGATCAATTTTGATATATATATATTTCTTCCTTTCAGAAATAAAGGTTAAAAAGCATTGCAAGAAATAATAAAGGCTATTTCACAAAACTAGGCTATTTCACAAAAATAAAGGCTATTTCACAAAAATTGTATTTCACAAACAATAGGAAATGTTTAATTTATCAGGAAAATACAACAAATTTATATCTATCTATCTATCTATCTATCTATCTATCTATCTATCTATCATCTATCTCCAAATACATGGCTTCAAAGTATACATAGCAAGAATTGCTAAAACTACAAAAGAGTAGACAAATTAAGAATCACAGTGGCAGAATTTAACAGTTACTGAACAGTGTATTTTAGTTATTGAAGAAAAATAAAATATTAAAAAATTAGGTACAGTAAAATAAACACACAGCAATCAAAATATAAATAATAAAGGGTAGAACAGAAATAAATAAAATAAAAAATAAATATATGAAAGAGGACTAACAAGGTTAAATATTAGCTTTTTGCAAAGACCAATAAAATTGATAAAACTTTGGAAAGACTAATAAAATAGAGAGAGATCATATTACTGACATCAGGAATAAGAACATTCATTGATTCACTTTAGACCCAATAGACAAGAAGAAAATAAGATATTGTGTGTAAACATATTCCAAAAGTGAACATATAGAAACAAACCAGTAACATATAATCTTATACTTAGTACAGATATCAAGTTAGTATTTTACCACAGTGAAAACTCCAGTCAGAGGATTTCACTAGGAAAATCTACCAAGTATTTAAAAAGAACATAATTCAAATCTTAAATAAATTCTTTCAGAGACTAGATTGATCTTTGTTTCCCATCCTTCATTTGCCTTAGGAAATCAAATCTCTCTGACTTGAATCCCAACTTGGAATTTCTTGTATTTCAAATCTCTCATATTCCACTGATGGATTTGTTTTACACTAATCTCCAGCTCATTCACAGTCCCCTCCTGAGCAGTGGGGTAACTCATGCAAAACTAAGTTGGCTGGGAAAGTCCACTCAGTGTCTCTCATTGGCATTTCTGTTTGTTTTGTTTTGTTGATACTCCCCTTTGTTTTTTGGATGCTCAGACTGCTTCCTTTGGTCTAGCTCAGGGGTGTCCAAACTTTTGTCAATGGTTTACACCAAGGGCCATATGCGGTAAAATACACAAACAGCCGGGCCACTCACTTGAGGTAAAGTACATATTTCCTCACCTGGTTTATTTAAGGAAACTAAATATATATTTTGGAATTTGCTGCGGGCCAGTTAACAATGGATCGCGGGCCGCAGTTTGGACACCCCTGGCTAGCTGTATCAAAGGACATTTGGAGCCTCTGGTTTATGTGCCTTAGAACTTCTCCAGCAAGAGCTCATCCAGAAATTACAAGGCAGCCTTTTCTAGATGGCTCAATTCTTCATCTCTGAATAATTACATCTATCACAGATACAGTTTTCTTTGTTGATCCTGGTATCATTCTTCAAAATATTGAGTGAGAAATAATGTCATCATTATCATGATTGTTTAGTAAGTATCTACAATGTTTCATGTGCTATGTAGAGTCTCAACATTCCAAAGCTAAATATATTGTATCTTTCCACCTGCCTCAAGGAAAAAAAAAATGTTTGAAATCTTTGTGATGAAGACATGCACAAGGTGATAATGGAGTTAGAGAAGGGATTATTATTCATACTATTTTTTTTGTTTTTGTTTTCCCTCATTTCAATTTTATTTTATATTTATTAGTTTCAGGTGTACAAAACAATGTAATAGATATTTATACCCCTCACCCCCTCACAAAGTGATAACCCCTTTCCCCAATCTACTACTCCTCTGACATCATATATAGCTGTTATAATACCATTGACTCTATTCCCTATGCTGTATTCCACATCCTGTGAATATATATATATATATATATATATATATATATATATATATATATATATATAATTATAGTTGACATTCAATATTATTCAGCTTTAGCTTCAGGTGTACTGCACAGTGGTCAGACATCAACACAGTCCATGAAGTGGTCTCCCTAATAAGATAAGTGTCCATCTGACACCCTACAAAATCTTTACAAGACATGGAAACAACTCAAATGCCCATTGGTAAACAAGTGGATTAAAAAACTGTGGTACATTTATAAAATGGAGTATTACTCGGCCATAAAGAACAAAATCTTACTGTTCACAACGATATGGATGGACCTAGAGAATATTATGCTAAGTGAAATATCAGATGGGGAAAGACAAATGCCATATGATCTCACTTATATGTAGAATCTAAGGGACAGAATAAATGAGCAAATTAAGCAGAAATAATCTCAGATATTTAGAGGAAAAAAACAGATGGTTGCTAGATGAGAGGGAGTGAGGATGGGAGAGAAGGTGAGGGGATTAGAAAGCACACATCGGTAGTCACAATATTGCTATGGGGATATGAAAGACAGTTTGGGGAATATAATCAATAATGTTGTAGAGAAGGGATTATTGATTTTTGCCTGAGAGAGGTGAGGCCTTCACTCAAAGAGACTTCCAATAATTTAATTAAGTCTTGGAAAAATAAGGTGTCTCAAAACATAATTTGAGAGTTGATTGAGTCCCACTCGCCCTCTTCCATAGAATTGTGTTCCTTGCCTCTTAACTTCCTTAAGCACAATCTTATCCATTCTGTTACCCTTCTTGAGGAATTAAGCTGCTGGTCTTTAACTTCTTTTATACAAAATTCTTAATATTCATGTGTCTGGTCCCAGGGCCCCTGCCCTGGCTGCTGTCTGATTTAAGGGTCTTCATGTCCTAACAGGCTCAGGGCCCACCAGGCAGGTAAACTGGGTCAGCTTAGGGAAACTGAGAAGACAAAACTGAGCATATATTAAGTTTGTATAATACAATTCTTTTTTAAAGCTGCCCATCTATTAGATATAGAACCAATTTATACTGAACAAAATTTATGTTAGTATTTGTGGCTGCCACATATAGTCTTGTTTTTCTCTTTGTGCTCAACAATAGATGCAATATAGATGAATATAGTATAAGACACACTGATATTAGAAACAACCCCAAAATTTAATGGCTAAACTGTTCTTCACTGGGCAAAATCATCTTTGAATAAATTGGGAACACATCTCAGCATAGTCATGTGTTAGTTGTATGATTTGGAGACATGTTACCTAAACTCTTGATGCTTAACACCCCTGATATGTAAAAAAGGGAATAATGATCTGATGATCTTCCTCAGGCTGTATCACTCAAGTCTCAATCAATAAAAGAGAAGCCACCTTATGTGTCACTAGTAGGAAGGGTGTACATGCTTAAGCAACTATTGTAAAGTCTGAGGACATGAAAGTCAGGGAAGCCGCCATCACCAGGGTCAGTGAATAGCACAAATATTGACTATGAGGCACTCAGCCCAGAGCCATGGTACATTTCAGCATCTCTGGGAAAGCTTCTCTACAGGGTCCCAGCCTGCAGGATCTTCTCAAGAAGCTCACCTGAATGCTACATGGAACCTTGAATCTTTCCGGGGGCAACTGTCTCTGGAGAACAATGGTCTCTTTCCTGCTGTTAACATCTCAGACAGGATTTCTCATTTAGGATTTTAGGTCAGAAAATACGTGTAAGTGAATTCAGTGACACTTAGTCCCTGGTAGCTGAGAAAAATTTAGATGGGAGTAGTGTTGATGTTAACTCTAGAAGACAACTAAGCACTGTTTTTTGAGATATTAGATAAGATTATAATGTAACACACCTGTAGTTTCACGTACAGTATATATTTAATAAGTAGTGATTATTATTAAGGTAATGTCTTAATGTATTATATTCTCCACAAGCCACCTAATAGATACTTATCAATTGTATACTGGAAAAACTTCCAAAATCCATTCTAATATTTACTGACCCTTCTACACCAGCTCTGTATGCCAATTTCCTTTGCTGTTATGTTAAAAATGTAATTTAGAGCTATAGGAAAAATAATCTGTTATAATTTTGGAGTGCTTTCATAACATACATACATATATATATATATATATATATATATATATATATATATATATATATATATATGTGGCTGTTCTTTCAGCATATTGTAACCACCATTTCTAAATCATAAAAGAAAAAAATATCTTTCAAGTATGCTGTACTTTAGTAGCAAACTGCATATTAATGGTAACATTTATAATGTCTGAGAAAAGTTGAAGAGGGCACTTTAAATTCACAGCTCCCTAATTCTTTCAATATTCTTAGCAGCCCATTTATTCTTCTGTATCATGAGAATTCCATTAATACCAATATATTAAATTATTTCCATGAAATGTTTAAAGTACTTTTAAAATAAAGGCTGACTTCAACTTTTCTTGAGGGATGCAGCTAACATTGAAAACCAGGATAGACTGACAATAGAACACTTCACATAGAACAAACACCTTTAGTAACCTTTTATAATTAGCAATTTAATTGTAACCTGTACTTCAGAAGATATCCAAAACCCTATATTCAACTAAAGCATGATAAATTTACCTCAAATTACATGGTGCATTATTGCAACTTACAAAACAACAAACTATGTGTTTGCTTAACTTTTAAATAAATTAATAATAACAGCTACAATTTATAAAATGGTATGGCAGGCAAAGTTTTATGTATTCTAACTAACTTAATGTCCAGAGAACCTTATGAGATATGTACTATAATGATCATGTCCTTTATACTGATGAGGAAACTGAATCAAAGAGGAGGAAAATAATTTACCCAAGTGTAAAAAAGCAATCAAGCGATGGAACTAAGAAATGAACGCAAGGCAGTCTGATTCTAGAACCAGCTGTTCAAAACAGTGTGCTTCCACTATAAAAGATAGCAGACTCCAAATTCTCATTATTCATGTGAGTATACTTAGGCCACCATTACAGAATATCAGCCAATAATCTTGCTATAATGAGAAAGCTGTCAAAAATACTATATTTTCTAAGAATCCTAAGCAAATCTTAAGTATCTTTAATATCCTTAGGTTAAATTTGATATTATATAAACTTCCTTACAGTATGGCAATGAGAAGTAAAATGGGGAAAAGAACGGCATATGTAAGTGAAAGAAAGTGATGAGAGAATACTGGAGACTTATTTTACTTATAGATAGATATCCCCTGTTTTCTGATGGCTTATGTATTTGCTAATATTATCAAAAGAAGAATCAAAGATGACTTAAAATTGTTTTTCAAATGAGATGTGTCCGGCTGATAGCCAGAGCTGGATAAAATGGGTTAGGAGCTGTGGGCAAGCTACTGGACCTCTGTGACCTTCAAAATTAGCAAACTCTAAGCTAAAGTTATCAATTATCAATCAGAACACACTGGATGTCATTTCTTAGAAAACTTGAAAAAAAAATTTATAGAACACCTGAGAAAAAAGTGAGGACTAAAAATATTTTTTTAATGTGAAAAAAATAAAAATAAATAAATGGCAGTTGTTCTTTTTTGGTGTTATTTAAATTTCTATAGCTACCGTGTTTCCCCAAAATAAGACCTAACTGGAAATTAAGGCCTAGCATGATATTCCAGGAGAACATCCCCTGAACATAAGCCCTAATGAGTCTTTTGGAGTAAAACTTAATATAAGACCTAGTCTTATTTTCAGGGAAACACGGTAAAAACTTAAAATGGTGAGTGAGTGATGTATTAAGTCTTAGTGAATTGACTTCATCATCTGATTTCAAATTCTACATAGCACTTATTACATGATAAGATATAGTGTGGGTTAATTAGAAGTATCAAGCTCTTGCATAACTTTTAAAACACACAGACTAAAACATTATAGAGTTCACTGTTTGATGCCAACGTGTAAGAGAAACTTAAGATACACTTAACGTGTGATTCATTTTTTAAAGTTTACTAATGGAACTGCAATGAAGCTTTAATTACATCTAGATTATTGATTCAGAGCAGAAAGGATTGTTTTAGGACAGTGAAACTATAGGGTAAAATGGTAGGTACATGTAATTATACATTTGTCAAAAACCATAGCATGTAACTTAAACTACAGAACTCTAAGTGATAATATGCCATTGTAGGTTCATCAGTTGTAAGAAATGTACCACAGTGGATCAGTGCTTGTGTAGAAACAGGGAGTGTATGAGAAATCTGTGTATTTTCTCCTCAATTCTTCTGTGAACCAAAATTGCTCTTAAGATATAAAGCTTGTTAATTAAAAATACTTTACTAATGAAATTGCAATGAAGCTTTAATTACATCTAGATTAGTGATGACTTCACAATGCTTTTTCCTTTGTGAATTTTAAATCATAGCATTTTAGAATTAGGAAAGACTTTCAGGGAACATCTAATTCAGTTTTTCTAACTATTGCCACAGACATTCTGAGATACTATCACTTCAGGTGATTATTTCATTTGCAGATACCTAGGCTGCATCTATATCCTAGAGAATCAGTTTCCAAGAAAAAAGAGCCTCAGAATATGCATTTTAATAAGTTTTCCAGCTTGATTCATGTGCATAGTATACTTTGATAACCACTGATGTGACACAACTTTTCATTTAAATATAAATGAATTGAAATTCAGAAAATTTAAGAGATTTACCTATGTCCATAAAACTAGAAGCAAGGAAATCACTCAATTTCCTAAATATCCAGTTAATTCTCTTTTTATATACCCCATGGCCTTCTAACAATATAATGCAATCAGAAAGTTAACCCAAGAAATATTTATTAAGTATGGGCTGTAGGTAGAAATGTTATTCCAAGCAGTACCAAAAATTATAAAGAAATAGTTTACTAAGATGTTTATGATTCAATTCCAGCTATTCATACTAGATTGTTTTAAGAGATATATTAGTTTTTTCATATGATGGGATAGACCTTAAATGACTGAACAGAGAACTCCTTGTTTAACAAACGGGGGAAGGGAACTGGGGTAGTCAATGGACTGCTTTATTGCCTGAATTCATGACCTGTCTGTATCCCTACCCTTTGGAAATGCCTTCATGTGCATATAGTCAATGGATTGACTATATAACTCTAAAATATAGAGAAAAAGAGATTAGGAATTGGAAGATCTAGGTTCGCATTCCAGCTCTGCTACTTGCTACTATTTAAATTAGATTTTACAGAAATCTCCTGAGGAAGAATGTAAGCTACTTGATGGCACAGACTTATTTTTCTTACTATAGTTCTACCTCTTCTTAAAATGGTTTCTGATACAGGGTAGATATACCTGAAACATCAATGTCATAGGCAATAAAAATTTACAAAGACAGGTCTCCCAATTTTGCAGAAGTCTTTTGATACACTATTAACAGAGGTACTATCACCTTAGAAAAGTGACTCCTTTTCTTCCATTGTACTTGGACAGCAAAATATATATATATATATATATTTTTAATGTGGATGAAATTTTTATTCAATTTTTATGAGATTAAGCATTTCAAAACTCTCTCCCTCTTATTTGTTTATTTATTATTCTGAGGAACTTCCTTTCTTTCTCTATTATTCTCTTCTCAAAGGAAACTTAACTGTGATTTTCCAAATAATCAATAAATAATTAGACATACTTAATCACTAGAAATGCAAGGGAGCAATCAATGACAATTAGATAAGATCTCTTAAATAAGTCAATTTAGCAGTAACTCCTATTGTTTCTCTCATTTACATCCTAAATAAGATGGACTTTTCTAGTAAAATTCATCACCAGAATATAGCATAAAATGCACTCAATTTTTTTTTGAAAAATAAAAGTTTAATTATGTGTTTACGTCATGTCAGAAATTATTCTTAACAAAAATACATTAAGAATTTAAAGATTTACTTTAGAAATTTTAGAAAAAATAATAATAAAAGTTGAACTCTATCATGATAATCACTAGATTATCAGGTAATTTTTTTCCAGTATGTGCATGAATCCAATGGGACATATCATAGCTGAAAATGTTACAGATGTGCTGTCCTGGCAATACAGTATAGAGAGAAGAGTGAGCGCATATTTTTCCTAAGTTCTTTCTCCACTATTATACCTGCTAGTAAGTAGGATTTCCTCTTAGACTCAGGTAACAACTCAGACTTTTAAGGATAAATTCTTGAGAAAAATCTAAGAATGAGACTGACCCTCCAAAGAAACTATAACAGAAATTTTGCATTAGACCCAAGTCAGAAGTGCATATTCCTGTTGATTGAAATATGTCTCCAGTGCTTATATCACAGTAATGTGAGATATAAGCCAGTGGTTTTAACTGGAGAAGACCTACTCATGATTATTAAGTGGATCTCAATAATTACTGAGTGGTCAGATTGCAAACTGTATTTTATTTTGTAGAGCTGACACCCAGGGCTGGGTGTTAAGAGTCCTTCAGAGCTGTGCTCCTCTGTTCGTTTTGATTGATATAAAAATCCTAAAATTAAGGAGAAAGGAGCAGAACATAGGATAGATTTAGTATTATTGCAGAGACAGAAAATAAAAGCACAGAAAAAAATTAAAGTAATACACACTAAATTTAGTTTGTTACTATGTGACTTAATTTTCTTTATAATTTCTAAACTATCTCCAATGTTAATTATAAGTTGATCTACACCTCCTTCCTTGTCATTCAAAAATCTCTGAATGAAAAATAGGGTTTTACTTTTCATGAGGAAGACCAAATACATTGTTTTTGAGTTTGATGGGTTCCTCCTCCTACTGCTACTTGTTTTCCTCCTTCTCCTCTATGCTGTCTACTCAACTTTATTAAGATATTATATAATTTATATAATAAAACACTTCCATTTAAAGTATAAAATAAATGTGTTTTGAAATTTTTTGCTGAATTTTACTTATGTGACCATACAAGTACTTCATGAAGATAACCTTTATTGCAAAAAGTTCTCTCATGCCCAATGGGAAAATGTGTGTATAGAGCAAGCTACTGTGAGGATTTTGCCTTTTCCTATCAGTGATATGGAAAACCACTGCAATGTCTGGATCAGAGGAGTAACTTCATTTAATTTAATTGAGGGTTAATATAATCAGCATATTGAATGAAATATCATGATGTTCCCTCCTGCTAGTTTATGTGATTAAAACTTGCTTTGTGTTGGAAAAATAAATTTGTCGGGAATGTATAAAGATAACAAAAGCAAACACTTCATAAAAATGTTAATTAAAGCTCTGGTTGTATGTAGCCTTTTAAAGAGCCTTTGTAAGCAAAATGATTAAATGCAAGTTAAGAAAGTAATTGAAATATTTTAGTGAGTTTTTCTTGCTATCACCCTTCTCATTTTTTTAAGTTTACTTCTCTGTAAACTATATTTTGTCCTTTCATTTTCATATTGGCTAATATTATTTTTTTAGAAATCACTTCAGCATTTTAAAATTTCTGTTTAAATCTTTCATATAATCAAGATACTACATTTGAGGTATTTTCTCACTATTTACGTGATAGTAACATTTGAATAGATTTATTGGTACTGCTGCTTTACTTTTGTTGAAATCATCTGGAACAAAAGCCCTAACATCCTGATATCACCACCACTAGAAGACCATTTGAAGATGAACTCTGGGATAACAGATACTAACTACACTTTAGCAGAATGAATTTTTGTGATTATGGATATAAAAAGGAAAATGGAGACTTGCCCAGGAAAATGCTTAAATTTAGATTAGATGATTATACCTTATAAATATTTAAGACAAAAATAATTCACTGGTTGATATAATACTCTCTCTTCTATTTTGTTCAGAAATTTGAAACATTTGTTCTAAGACATATCAAGATTTCTTTTAGAGACTTTCAACATAAGTAATATTAAGAATTTAACTTTTGAATTGCTTTTCATGTATATATCATATATTTTAACTTATGCATTCTATAAACACATATTGAACAAATCTATTAGGTTTTCTCATGTAGATTATTTGATTTAATTTTCACATTAAACATGAAGAAACACTAAAGCAATGTTCTTAAGTGTGCTTAACGTCACAAAAAAATAATGTCATACAAAAATCATGAAACAACAAAGTTTCAAACCTGTTTCTCCAACTCTAATTTCAGTATTTTTTCCTTTATTTCAAAGACTCTTAAAAAAGTCTATTATAAATGTAATTGAATCAGATAATACAGTTCAAAAATATAATGTTCAATGCATAAATCTTTCCAAAGATTCTTAATTCTTAGGTACTGTACAAGTGATATTTGCCTTGTTAAATTTGACTACACAGCCAGTGTTATTTCTTTTGCAAGTTTAATACCTCTAATTTTGCAGAATAATTTTGATATGCATATACATTTTCAATACCTCCACATAACTATTTCCAGTCCCAGCCCAATCTTTCTTACCCTATGTCCTTGAGCAAGTCACATAGGTTTTAAGGAAATCTAAGTCTGGGATTAAGCAAACCCAGGAATATTTAGAATTGGGCTCTACATTTAGACATTGTGAGTGGAAGCCATATCAATAAATAGATGCCATTAGTGTTATTCAAAATACCGTATCAATATGGAAATATGATTTAAAGCCTCTATTTGTCTTATTTTAAATTGTTCTAGCTACCATAGTGCCCTCAGCCTTCTTTACCATGTAATTCTTTACTATGGAAAAAGTTCCAAATGTTTTTCTGACACTAAGCTTTAATTTCTGCATTTCTCAGTCTATAATCTTAGTAGACAATCCCACCATTCAGAGAAAGAAAATATTTTCTCCAAAGAATAGCTACAGAATTTATAATATTAACATTAATTTTACATTGAAACATTTTGAGAATAATTTACTTATACATTCAATTAATTAGTCACTAAATATTATTAAGTGTCTTTTGTGCTTGGATCCTATACCAAGATATGGAATTCAAGCAATGTACAAGGTATATATTCAGACCCTGTCCTTTGAGTGATTAAACACAGTATACAAAAATATGCTTTTAAAAACATCCAAGTGACATTTGCATCTAGTACAGATATTTTAACATAATAAAATGAAGAAGCATTGTAGAATATTACCCAACTGGTACCTTTCATTCTTTCCATAATTTTGTGGAAAAATATTCTAATACAATAATTTCTTACTCTGGAATTAAAAAACTATAGCTCCAGACAAGAAAGACTAACTGGTACTGGACTAACAACAACAGCAACAAATCAATTATAAAATAGACAAAATATTTGAGGTAATTGCTTTGAGGCATTGAAAAACAGGCTTACCTAGGCTGCAATCCTGGGTAAAAGGGAAACTCTCAAGATGAGCCCGATTATTACTGAGGTTATCTGCTTAGGGAAAATTTCCTAACCAACTGCTGCAATCCTGCTGAGCTGAGGCAGCAAATATCAGAGGTCAGGACTGATGAAGGGGCTGCAACGTGAGGACAAGTATGAAGGAGACAATTGTGCAGACACTGGGTTCCAGAAGAACGTATGGGGGTTCCCCTAAGAATCCTATGCTAAAAATTGAGCTATGCGTGCTCAAGGAAGAAGCATGCAAGAGGAAATCCAGAGCAGGTACTATGGGGTTAGAACAAAGCAGAGATATTCAAGTTGAGCAATGCTGGCAGATACTAAATTTCCATTGCAGTCAGAGTAGAGAGAACTCTTTACACCCAGGACATTCTGGAGAGAGAAGATAAAGGAGAGTTGTGAGAGTAAGGAACACATCTCTTCTCTCTGAACACATGCTCACAGTGCCTAAAACCCTGCCTCACAGGGCTGTTGTAAACACTAAATAAGATTATGTATGAGAGAACACAGAAGAAGGCTGGATAAACACCAAGCAGTATAAGTGCTTCCCGTCAAGTTTATTATGTATTTGTATATAAACGGAACTCAAGAGAGAAGAATCATTCTCCTCACTTTTGCGTGGATAATGAAGGAAGAGGTTTTGCCACGCCAGCTTCTCTTAGGCTTCTCAATTTTACTTTGACTCTTTGGGACTCTGAAGGGCACTGGTACCTGTCAGCAAAGACAAAACCAGGTGCAAAGTACCCAGATTCTAGGCACCAAAGTTAGCCAAAAGGTAACCTGCCATAAGTGGTTTTCAAGGACATTGTGAAAGCAGGCCAGAGTAGGAGTGCACTGTTATGAGAGTATACAGCCATTGTTTATTAGCACATGTAAGACGTTGCTTGAAGTGTGAATGCAAAGAGGGCTGCATAGAAGACCCGACAAGCTCCGTGGGCTACATGGCAGGCCTGACAAGCTCAATGACCAGAAGTAACCGCACAGGATGCTCTGATCATTAATTACTAACTGGGGAGGGGAGTCACATGCCAGGCCTATTGATTCTTTAATAAAAAGGTTAATCTTTGCCTCAAGGGACCCCTGTCTATTGTTCTTGTGCATCTAGGATAACATACCCTGAAAACGTCAGAGTAATGTTCTTTTCCAGACCCTCAAAAACAGACCTATTGACACCAGAGAACCATGATACTGAAAGTCCTCATTCTTATCTCGTTGCCTGCACACCATTTCTACCTGTTGTATTGCATGTTAACTATCCTGTACCCGCCAATGTGTATGAACTCTCCATTTTAATTTTGATCCAATCCTAGAGATTTCCTCATTCACTTTCCCCCACCTCCTTATTCTACCACCAATGAATTTCATTTAACCTCCCTATAGCTCTTCCTTTGATTCTAAATGTATGAAATGAACTGCAAACTGTGGTTACCTGCAGCATTTTCTCAATCCTTTGAGATTTTGTTCCTGGGCCTGATCCTCAGCCCTTGGTTCAAAAAAAACTCCTTTAGGTTCAGACTCTTTTGTCAAAAGAGGCTAGAGATCCATTATATCAAAAAAGGGGTGGGAGCCTTGGAAGCATGGTATATAAATATTAATATGACTAGATCTTAAACCAAGGCTGTGCTATCCTAGGGAAATGGATTCTAAGACTTGGAATTTCAAGAAAACCCCCTGTTTCTTAGGACATTTAGATAACTTCTGCTGCCTACAGTATATTTTGACATAGACTTTTAAACATAGACCTGGTAAATGTGTCTGGTAAGCTCCAAACTATGCAGGTACAGTAAAGGGCATGTGGCAGACAAAACTAGTCATGTGACTACAAAACAAGGCACAGCGCTATAATCTATATAACTTTTCACAGCAAACCTAACTTTTTCCGAAGGCAATACTCCCTTTATATGTAATCTTAGAGCTTCCGTAAGGCAAATCTCTTCCTTCAAGCCACTAGGGGAGCATTTATTCCACCACACAGTCATTAATTCTTCCCCTCTTGACCTAAAAGACTGAAAGCAGTTTGCAAAAAGCAGCCCATTTACAAGCCCCTCAGGCTCCCAGCAAATCTGACTTCTCTGCTAGTACCCTAAAGCTCACTTTTAATTAAGGGCCTTGAAAAAGTGTAGCTAGCAAAGCTGAATTAGCAATCTCCTCCTTAGATTTGCTGTGAAGTGTAATTCCCAGTCCCTTCTTTTTTGGCTCCACATACAATTGGAAGTCTTGTAAAAATTTCCCCTCTGTTTAAGCGCAGTGCAGCTAGCTTTCCTCCTCTGTCAAGCATCAGGACTCGTTTCCATAGCAGCCACTTTGGGGAATGAAAGGGACTTACATGATACTCCTGCAGGTGAAATCTGAAGAATAAAGCATTAATGTTCACTTGCACAAGAACAAGGATTGCTTGGCTACATTTTCTGTAAAGACAGGAACTGGGTTCTTTTTATATAAAACGGTAAAACCATTTAACAAAGGCTTTTATCAGCCTTTTCTTAGGCTCAGCTCTATCTCCATGCCGACATTACAATCCTGGGGGGATAGCTACTAGTCTACAAAGGTACAGAGAATCCTAAACTAGATCATGCATTTATATTTACCTTTTACACTGGAGTCCTTTATATTCTCCAAAACTACTTCTAACCTGAATTACACATCAGGTCTGCAAAAGGAAAGCCTATCACATTTGTGCTAGTTAGTCTATTAAGATAATCTCTTTTGTTTGATAGCCATGAATGTCAGTACAGAGGGCAAACTGCCGTCCAGTTACCAGCTGTTATCCCTCCGCTGCAAGGAATTTGTATGATTCCTTAGACGCCATTATTTTGAGGTCTCAGATTTGGAACCAATTGTACAATGATTGAAATAGCCTTGGTAAGAAGAAATGCAACAAGCTCCTAGTACAACAAATAAAAATGAAGCCTAAATCATACTTTTCACAGCTCTCCTGCTATACTTTCAATTCATGGAACTCTTGTTTTCTACCAAAAGGAAAAGTCAACTATTTTTGTCTATCATCTCTATAGCTACAACCATGATCTCAGGTGTCTTTCAAATAGGAATATTGAAAATTACATTCTACTATGTCTGTAAATTCTAAATGACTGCCAGTTATCACAAGCACATCAATGCGATCATGACCATTTTCATGCCCAATGGTTTCTCCCTACACTTGCTATCTAAACAATGGCTTTATACAGAGTGTCTCAAATCAGAAACTTGTAAACTTACCCCACGTGTCTAATGGCTCCTATGTTCTATGGATCTCACCTTGTCTCACTGACCACTCTTAAATCCTTATCTCTATTTCTGCTACTTCATCATTTAAATTCATACTCTGGGAAAAAAAAAAAAAAAACATAAAAAAAAGAAGAAGAAGCCTTACTCTCTTAACTGCTCTTCTGGACTCTAACTACATTATTGCCTTAAAATTCAGTCTCCACTCTGATATCTTAATGACCTTTACAAAACGCAAATCTGATAATGCTACCCCCTCACTTTAAATACTGCAGTAACTCCGTTAAAAATAAATTAAAAAAAAGTATGGAGGGAGGGGATCAACTCAGATTACAAGAATATATAATTTATCTGTAATCTCAGCACCAAACACTGATAAACACAGTACCAGCAAAGACCATAAAGCCATACAGAAACATTAATGCAAAAATATTCCAGAAAATTATTAGATAGTGAATGGACTTATCAGAAATAAATAAGATTCATAATAGATAATCCATTAATATAGTTAATTACATTGAAATCTAAAGTAAAAAACTGTTTATCATCTCAATAGATGCACACAAAACTATTTCTTATTGGTAAATAAATATATAAACATATTAAAAAATAAGGGATGTAAATGAATTTCTACAACACAACACAGGTTTTTCATTTTCATTTTTTCCCTGAATCTATAATGAAGATGATAGTTAATGCTAAAACGTGAAAGACGTTCCTATAAATTTGAGAATAAAACAAAGTTCCTAAAATTTTAGCTCTTCTCTTACATAACACCATGTTGGAAACCTTTGTCAATCATAATAGCATGAAAACAAAGGTACGATGAGAGCTTGGAAGGAAAAAGACATAGGTGTTGTCATTTGTAGCTAATATATATTTGTAGCTGAAAATATAGGATAATAAACAGACATAGTTTGTACTAACAGAGTTAGCAAGGTTGCAGAACACATGATTGATACACAAAAACAATAACATCCATTTGTTTCAGAAATAACCAACATACAGGGCTGGCCCAGTGGCTCAGGCGGTTAGAGCTCCATTCCCCTAACCCCGAAGGCTGCCGGTTCGATCCCCACAAGGGCCAGTGGGCTCCCAACCACAAGGTTGACAGTTCAGGTCCTTGAGTCCCTCAAGGGATGGTGGGCAGCGCCCCCTGCAGCTAAGATTGAACATGGCACCTTGAGCTGATGTGCCGGTGAGCTCCTGGATGGGAATGCGTCCTCTCAACCACAAGGTTGCTGGTTTGACTCCTGCAAGGGATGGTGGGCTGCGCCCCCTGCAACTAGAAATGGCAACGGGACCTTGAGCTGAGCTGCGCCCTCCACAACTAAGACTGAAAGGACAACAACTTGACTTGGAAAAAAGTCCTGGAAGTACACACTGTTCCCCAATAAAGTCCTTTTCCCCTTCCCCAATAAAAAAAAATCTTAAAAAAAAAAAAAAAGAAAGAACCAATATACAAAAAAAAAAAAAAAAAGATTTTATAGTTTTGTTTTCCTTTAGTTCTAGTTCATTGTGATCTAGCTAAAGTTATTATACATACACACACACACACACACACACACACACACATTAGATGTTCACGAAAGAGGACTTTCAGAACTGCTTCAGAAAGTGGAAAGAATGATGGGATAAGTGTGTTCGAAGCGAAAGGGAGTATTGTGAGGGGGATTAATGACAGTGTGTCTTTTACTGCAATACATGTTTTTATAAAATTCACAGTATTGTTTGATCACACTATATGTATGGTTGAGTAAATACACAATTATTTCCATAAATATACCCAGTAAACCCAGCACCATTTGTTAGCAGACTTCCTTCTGATAAGGGGCTAATATCCAAAATATATAAAGAACTCATACAACTCAACAGAAAAAACCCACAAATAATACAACTATAAAACAGGCAGAGAACTTGAACAGACACTTCCTCGAAGAAGTTGTCAACAGGTATATGAAAAAACATTGAACTTCATTAGCTGTTAGGGAAATGAAAATCAAAACCACAATGAGATACCACTTCACACCTGTTAGAATGGCTATTATCAATAAAACAAGCAATCACAAGTGTTGGATAGGTTGTGGACAAAAAGGAAGCCTCATTCCCTGTTGGTGGGAATGTAAATTCATACAGACACTAGTGGAAAACAGTGTGGAGGTTCCTAAAATAATTAAGACTAGAATTACCATGGAAGAAGAAGATGTACATATATACAATGGAATATTACTTGGCCATAAGAAAAGATGAAACATTGCCATTTGTGACAACACAGATGCATCTTGAAATTATGATGCTAAGCAAAATAAGTCAGATAGAAATATTTGAGAACCATATGACTTCACTCATATGTGGGATACAAAACTGAAAGCAACAAACGAACAAGACAAAGAAACAAAAACTCATAGACAAACACAATAGTTTAGTGTTTACCAGAGGGTAAGGGAGGAAGTGGGTGGAAGAAGAGGGAAAAAGAGGTTAATATATGGTGATGGAAGGAGAACTGACTTTGGGAGTTGAACACACAATGCAATAAATAGATGATGTATTATAGAATTGTACGGTAGAAACTTATACAATTTTACTAACCAATATCACCCCAATAAGTTAAAAGAACAAATAAACAAACATAAAAAACAACTTTCTTTCTCCCATTGAATTCCCTTGCCAACTATTTGCGAATTCCCTATTCTGTTATATTGATCTTTACATCTGTCTTTTCAAGCAATATCAGTGTTTTAATCATGTGTCTTTACAGTAAGTTTTCAAATCAGATACGGTAAGACCTTCCACTTTTTCTTTATTTAAAAAACTGTTTTGTGTATTCTCCAGGTCTTTTCATTTTTATACACATTTTAGAAAAAGCTTGAAATTTCTATCAAAAAAGACTGCTGCAATTTTGATTGACATTTGAAACTATAGATTGATGAGGAGTGAATAAGTAAGGAAATTTGAGCATTCCAGTCCACGAGCACGGTATATCCCTCCACTTATTTAGGTCTTAAAAGCAAAACAAACAAACAAAAAACTCCAACAATATCTGTGTACAGATCATTGATGACTTTTCTAAAATTTATTTCTCAGATTTTATGTTTCTAGGAATTACTACAAATTAAACTTTTTTCTTTTTATTTTCTAATTGATTGCTCTTACTGTAAAATGCTATAGCTGATTTTGTATAGTAACTCTGTACCCTCTGATCTTGCTAAATTCACCTACCGTGTTTCCCCAAAAATAAGACCTAGCCAGACCATCAGCTCTAATGTGTCTTTTGGAGCAAAAATTAATATTATATTATATTATATCATATCATAGACCAAGTTTTATAGTAAAATAAGACCCGGTCTTATATTAATTTTTGCTTCAAAAGACACGTTAGGGCTGATGGTCTGGCTAGGTCTTTTTTCGGGGAAATACGGTATTGGTTCTTGTAGTCATTTCATAGATTTTCTGGGACTTTTTAGGTAAATAATTATGCCATCTGTAAGTAGAGACAATTTTTTTTTTCCTTTTTGCTCTTGAATGCTTTAATTTCTCTTTGCTGGCCAACAGCAAGTAACTATGTACTGTATGAGGAGAGTATGAATAAAAGTGGTGAAAACAGGAATTCCTGCCTTGTTCCAGAAAGCAAGGGGGGAATGATTCAGACTTTCACCATAAGAATGATGCAGATTAAAGAGTTGTTTTTGCATATGTTCTTTATCAGTTAGAGAAAACTTTCGTTTTTAAATTAGTTTCAAGTGTGCAAAACAATACAATAGTTATACATTTACACCCCTCACAAAGTGATACCCACCCCAATCTACTACCCCTCTGACATCATGTGAATCTGTTACAATTCCACTG
The DNA here is from genome assembly GCF_036562045.2 of Rhinolophus sinicus. Classification (NCBI taxonomy): domain Eukaryota; kingdom Metazoa; phylum Chordata; class Mammalia; order Chiroptera; family Rhinolophidae; genus Rhinolophus; species Rhinolophus sinicus. Next base: position 44,368,385 of record NC_133757.1, on the reverse strand, counting down.
ACTACATTCCCTATGAGGTACTCTTCTCTATCTCTATCTATCTATCTATCTATCTATCTATCTATCTATCTATCTATCTACATAATTATATATAATTATAGTTGCTACTACTCCTAATTGATCAGAGTGTTTTGTTTGTTTTTTAATGGATGGGTGCTGAATTTTTTTTTCCTGTTATTTTTTTTTAAATCCACTCTGCCAATCTCTTCCTCTTAATTGGAGTTTTTAGGTCATTAACCTTTGATGTATAATAACTGATGTGATTGGATTTGAGCATAGCATTTGATTTTTTGTGCTCTGTTTGTCCCATTTTTTGTTTTTTTGTTAGAATTATAATTGTTGTCCCCCTTTTTCCATTTTCCTGGCTCCTTTTAGTGTTTTATTTTATTTTTTTTCTATTTATCCCTTTTAATTTACCTGTTTTTCATTTCACTTTATAGACATATAAATAGGTGTGTGTATAGATATATACACACACATATATATTATAGATGTATATATGTATAAAATATATACACATATATACATATATACATATATATGTGTATATATATATATATATTTTTTTTTTCCATTAGAGGTAGCTCTAGAAGTTGAACATTCATAACTAACCTTTCTCAAACTGTTTAGAGTTAATATTGTATCACTTCATATAAAATGAAGAAAACTTGGAGATAATAGGTTCTTTTTTCCCACCACCAACTTATACCTGTTATAGTTAGTGTATACATATTAAAAATTACCAGCCAATATTGCATGTTTATAAAGATATATATTAATTTTAAGAACTTAAGAGAAAAAAATTTATATTTATCTAACTATTACTGTTGACCTTCCCTCATCTTTAAAGCTCTAGATTGCCCACTAACATTATTTGCTTTCAGCCTTAGGCATTCATTAGCATTTTTGGATATAGCCAGATGCTTACAATTGCTTTTCTTAGTTTTTTTTTTTTTTTTTTAATATGAAAATGTCTTTATTTTGCATTCATACATGAATAATATTTTCATTATATATAAAATTCTGTTTTTATTTGTTTATTTTAAAATGTTGTTTCTGGCATTCAGTGTTTCTGATAAGAAACCTACAATCCTTTGAATCACTGTTCCCATGTGTCATGCATTCTGTCATTTTTTTCTAGCTGCTTTTATTTTTTTTCTTTATGTTTCTGTCACTTTTTTTGTGATATGTTTAGGAGCAATTTTCTTTGAATTTATTCTATTTGCTATTCACTAATATTTATATAACACACCACAGCAATAGGCAAACCCACATTCCTCTGAAGTGTATATGTAACAATAACAAACATAAATGCTATTCTGGAACACAAACTTTAAAAGAATAGAAATCATGAAGTGTATGTTCTACATAATAGTTAAGGGATTTTAGTTTAAAAATCAATAACAAAACAATAACTAAATATATGGTATGGGAGAAGAACTGACTCTGGGTGGTGAACACAAAATGTGATATATAGATGATGTACTACAGAATTGTACATGTGAAACCTATGTAACATTGATAACAATTATCACCCCAATAAACTTCAATTTTAAAAAATCTTAATTATTTTAAATTTAAACAAAACATTTCTGTATAACTCATGGGTCAAAGAGGAATTCTTAAAATAATTTTTAAAATATTTTGAAGTGAATGAAAATGAAACATAGATAAATGTGTAGAACTTAGCTAAAACATTGATTATAGGGAAAACGTTTAGCCTCAAATGCAGGTATTACAAAAGAAGAAATGTCTCAAGTCAATAGTTTAAGCCTTAAGAAAATAGAGAAAAAATCTGTTTAAGATGGCAGAGTAGGTAAATGCTATGCTTACCTCCTCTCAAAACCACATCAAAATTACAACTAAACTACAAAGCAACCATCATTGGGAATCATCTGAAGTCTTGCTGAATACCAAAGCCCTACAACTGTGGACAAACAGAAGAAACCACATTGACACTGGTAGGAGGGACAAGGTGTGGAATGGGCTGGTCCCACAACTGTTGTGACCATTAAAAATTGGGAGGGATACCCCCCACAAAAGTGAGGGGTCCCAGTGCTAGCCAGTCTCCCCAGCCCATGGTTCCAGTGCTGGGGAGAGAAGTCTCCACAACTTCTGGCTGTGAAAATCAACAGACTGTGGCTGAGTGATACAGAGGGCAGCTGTACTCCCAGGTGCTCCTCTTGGAGGGCCCTCAAATGGACTTACTGACAGAATTACTCACTGTCGCTCTGAGCTCCAGGGCTGGGGAAGCAGCTCGAAAGGCACCAGGGACATATGGGGAGGAACCGAGTTGTCTAGCTTCAGGATGAAGGCTTATAAGGCTGGGAGGGCAATTTGCTCCCAGAAGGGAGGAGCTGGCAGAAGCCATTGTTTCTATTTTGGGCCCTCCCCCTTCCCGGCATGCAAAGGAAAGCAGCCGCCATATCTGAGCCTCAATAAACCTGGCTCATACCATACATTTGCTCTGCTCTGGTCATTCTGAGGCCCAGCCCCACCTAACTTTTGGGGACTCCCAGGCTGCTTCCAGTCACTTTTTTGTACAAACTGCCTGCCTTGCTTATGCTGCAGACATTCCTAAAGTCTCTGAAAAGTTCACAACACCTAAACAAGCAGCATCTGGATCACTATGTCCCATTCATCTGGCTGAGCAGCCCTAAGCCCGGCACTAGCAAAGCTGGCCTTAGTTTGTGGCTTGGCCACTCAAGCCACCTCCAAGCACAGCATGGATTGCTTTATGTCTTATGCCAGGTGGCCCAAAGCAAGGCACAGGCTATGGCTGAACTTGGCCTGCAGCAGGTCCCATCCCAAGTGGCCCTGGGGCTGGCATGCCCAGTAGCCAGCTTCAAACTGAACTGGAACATCACCCAACAGCCGTAAATAATGATATACCCAAAGGCAGACTGGTAGGCACCAGAACCCTGCCAAAGCAAACCGTGCTCCATAGACTCAGCCCCTCCACAACAGTTCCTTCACTATAGCAATGACCAGTCATCACAACTAATGAGCCCAAGAGTCAATCCCTCCCATTGACAACAGGAGGACACACACAGTCCACACAAGGGACACACCTGGAGCACACAGCTCTGTTGACAAGGAAATCTGTGCCACTCAGCCCCACATCACACCTACTACATAAAGCCCACTCTAGTAAGACCAGGTGACATAGCAGAATAATGTATAGAAACAAACAAAGGGAGGCAGCCAAAATGGGGAGACTAAGAACATGTCCCAAATAAAAGAATAGAACAAAGCTCCAGGAAAAGAACTAAACAAAATGGAGAGAAGCATCCAATCAAAAGCAGAGCTTAAAACACTGGTTACAAGGATGCTCAATGATCTCAGGGAGAATTTCAACAAAGAGATAGGAAACAAAAAAATGGAGATAGAAAACATAAAAAAGAACCAATCAGAAATAAAGCACACAGTAACTGAAATGAAGAATACATTACAGGGAATCAAGAGTAGATTAGGTGAAGCAGAGGATCAAATCAGTGATTTAGAAGATAAGATAGTAGAAAACACCCAAACAGAACAGAAAATATCCAAAAAACTGAGGACAGTTTAAGGGGCCTCTGGGACCATATCATTATACTGACACTATCATCACAGGTACCAGAAGGAGAAGAGAGAGAGCAAGGAATTGAGAACCTATTTGTAGATATAATGATAGAAAACTTCCCTAACCTTGGGAAGGACATAGATATACAAGCCTACTAAGTGCAGAATCCCAAACAAGATGAACCCAAAGAGGCCCACATGGAGACACAATATAATTAAAATGCCAAAGTTTAAGCACAAAGGGAGAATCTTAAACATAGCCAGAGAAAAGCAGTTAGTTACCTACAAGAGAACTCCCGTAAGACTGTCAGCTGATTTCTCAACAGAAACTTCACAGGCCAAAAGGGACTGGCAGGAAATATTCAAAGTGATGAAAAGCAGTGAACTACAAGCAAGATTATTCTACCCAGCAAAGCTATCATTTAGAATTGAAGGACAGATAAAGAGCTTCCCAGAGTAGAAAAAGCTAAAGGAGTTCCTCACCACCAAACTAGTATTACAAGGAATTTTAGAGGGACTTCTTTAAGACAAAATAATAATAATAATAATAATAGTAATAGTAGTAATAATATAAAATATGAACAATAAAATGGCACTAACTATATATCTATCAACAGTTACTTTAAATGTAAATGAATTAAATGCTCCAATCAAAAGACATAGGGTGTCTGAATGGATAAGAAAATAAGACCCTTACATACGTTGCCTAGAGACTCACTGGCAATTGAAACAGACTGAAAGTAAACACACACAGACTGAAAGTAAAGGGATGGAAAAACTTATTTCATGAAAATGGAAATGAAAAAAAAAAATGCTGGGGTAGCAATACTTATACCAGACAAAATAGATTTTAAACCAAAGGCCATAACAAGTGACAAAAAAGGACCCAGTAATACCACTTCTGGGTAATTATCTGAAGAAACCCAAAATGTTACTTTGAACAGACCACTGTTTCTATCAGTATCACTTCTCAGTTTAAACATCTCCTATGGTTCTTCATTCCTATATTATAATACCCAAGAGTCATATTATGCCACTCAAGTTTCTTTATTTACAAAGACAAGCTTTAACTCTTACCTTTAAAACACACTACCTTTGAACCAAATTCTGCTTTTATTATCTATGTTCCTGATATATAGCCACCACTCCACCTCCATGCCTTTATTTTGTCACTGCCTGTGTCTGAAAAATACATTGACAATTGTTTTGGGAATAATCTCCTCATTTACACCCATTGGGAAAAAAAAAATGTCTTTGTTTAAGGACAAATAAAATATCATCATCTCCTTGAGCCTATTTTGATATAGTAATCAGAAGTATATTATCACTTCATCCTGAACCTAAACAACACCTAATGAAAAAACATAATTTGCACCTATGTCGTTTCCCTTATTAACATTTAAGTTTCATATTACGGGAACTATTTATACCTACATCACCTAAAAGAGAAGCTTGACTGCAGAAGAGGGTCAAAAGAATCATTAAAATAAGAATCTTTTAGGAAGGAATCCTTGCTTATGGAAGGTTATTGTAGTAGTTTGTAAACTGTCTTGGTTGTCTCTTATGGAATCATTAGTTGTTTCTGATGCTTTTTAGTAAAAGAGAAAACATTATAGTCTCAGTGAAGCACTTTGTAGGAAATCTTAAACTAACAAAGAATATCAATGTTATTTGCAAGTCTGACTTCTCACCTTTTTTGGTCTTTCTCTTTATGTTAGCATAGCTAAAGAACACATTCTGGCACTTAGCAACACAGTATAGGACCTCAAATATGCCTTAGATCCTGGAGCCCTGTGTTCTCATTCCAGCTTGGCTGCTAACAAGATATACAACCTGGAATAATCATCTTGCTCTGTGTCTGGTTGTCCTATCTTCAAAGTAAGGGATTGGACGATATTATCTCTCAAGTGTCTTCAAACCGAAAAATTCTACAATTATTTTTTAATTGTTACAAGCCATATTTAAATTCCCGACTTAAATCTCTTAAGGATTCATCTAAAACTCTAACTAAGAACTCAACAATCTAGTAAATTAGAAGAATCTCCTCTATCAGGGTGGTTTTTCATAGTCACAGTGAAAGCTGCAACCCTTTTCCAGCTGGGTGGAAGCCACCAAATAAACTGATCTTGTTCAGGCATGGTCAGTGCTGACTCAGGCCTTAATACAGCTAGCAAGTATCAATGCACATGTAAGTTATGATTTAGATCTAGTACAGCCATTAAGTGCCTTTGAAAGTGATGACTGGGAGCTGTTTCAAGAGGGCAATGCAATTCATTCCTGGAAGAGCTTACAAAGCAAAACTTAACGTCCTTTACTTTCCTCATTGAAACTGAGTTTTAAATCTAGGTATAATTAGAACCAGCTATTTCACTTTTCTTAAAATTATAACCTGATTAGGGATTTATTTAGTGCTATCTATTTAGAGATTAGGAAGCATTTAGATAAAAAGAATATTTCCATATGCATTGCAGGCTCTCCAAACTCCCTTATAAAGTGTTGTACACACTCAGCTGTAAGATGCCAGTTTCAGAGAAGTGTGAAACATATCCTGACAGTTTAATTGAAATAGCTACTGAGCATGAAGGAAAAACACCTGTTACAAAGGGAAATAAACAATAACAAAAAAATTCCTGTTGAATTTTCCAGACAAAGTAGAGGAAATCAAAAGGACTCTTTATTAAATAATATGAATTAATGAATCAAATGGGAGAACTAATCAGAATTAAGGCATTGAGAATTACTGCTGAACTTTTTATCTTTTATTAGGCCTTGGGTTCTAATCTTCTATTTCTTTCTTTGCCTGACTTGGCAGAGTGTTATGAGAATTCACCAAGACACGAGAATATAAAGCTACATACCCTAAATTACTAGTCACAAAACATCAGCTGTCCTTTGGCAGACATACAGAAATCAGAAGATTTCAAATAACAACCTGAATTTCTGATATATTTAAAACATTTAGGGTATCAGGAGACTTTGTCTTTCCTTTTTCCTGCATGGCAAAGTATACCGAAGATGAGTAGCTGGTTCAACATGTTAGCATATATTTTGCATTATGTCACATTACTAGCCACATGCTGGCTTCATTCTTTCCCACTGGGCCCTTAATAATATTTGCACGTGTGATGCCCAGGATAGTTAGTCTTGGGAATAATAAGTATTTAAAAGGTTACCAGACTACATATATTTAAAAATATTTTAAAATGGCCTTATATATTCCCACGCCACTTTAAAAATCCTCATAGTTGATCAAGCTACAGTTATTTTTTTTTGACTATGAGGTCACTAAATTCATCCTCATTTTTCATTCATGGGTTTATAAAGAACATGTATGTAGTTTCAGATTATAAAGAACATGTATGCGAAGGAGTAACATATGCATTCAAATTGATGTTAGTAAACCATCATCAAGTAAAAAGGAAAAAATATGTACAAAACTTCATGGTAGACAGTGTACATGTTTCTCAACAGATCTTGACTTTAATACTCAAATTTAATTTTACGTGAGAAACATTAAAGAGTATTGCAAATTCCTGCCATCTTATCTCTGTTTGACATGTACATCCGCCTTGTTTTCTGATTTAGTTTACTATAAAACTCAACTGGTGAAAGTAAAAGTGAATGGTGGAACAAAATGATCCTTTTGGAATATGAACAAAGAAAGGACACAGAATTTTATAAATTGTGACTATAATGTTAGGGATACTTGAAATGATGTATACTTTTCATTTAATTAATTTTAATCAGTTTGATTATACTATAACAAGTTGCTTAGAAGCCAGCGAGATGCTTGAAAAATACATTACTGAAACAGAAGAATATGTATTAAAGAATATCATTTGTCAAAAAGTAGGAAAATTTTATATATATTACACACACAAACATACACACATGCAATGTCTCTGAAATGATATTAAAAAATCTTATAACATTGGTTGTGTCTGGAGAGTTGACTGAATTTCCAGAAGACTTGGGTGAGCAAAAGAATTTTATTGTTTTTTTTTCAATAACTTCTGAATTTCTGAACGTTGCCAGTTTATTAGAGTTTCTAAAATAAAGAAAGTAACAAAATAAACAACAACAAAAAAAACTACGTTAGCTGTGATTCAATCAAAAGTTTGTATCTGTTCATGTGACAGTTGAAATTCCTAACCTAGATGAGAAATGCTGTTCAACTGTATCATACATAGTAATTAAGATAGCCTTTTGTAAAACAGGTAAATATTGTTGCAGAAAGGTTGGCTGCATGAACGATTGCTTTCCAAGATTAAAAAATAAACTGTATGGATATTTACAAATAATTGTTTTTAGAAGGTGAGACTAAAACTCTTTAAAAGATGTGGATGATGAAAAACAATATTATAGAAGTTTTCAAATGAAGTTATTTCCAAATTAAATGTATCTTCTTAATTGAAAGTGAACAAAACTTCTTTCTTTTAATATATTAAAAATTAAATTTTCAAAAACAATTAAGAAACATTGTGACCATGGGGTAATAGAATCATTATTGTGAATGAGCGAAATAATTATGTGTTCTTTGAAAGTAATTTATATGGGAAAAGTAAATTTCATTTCCCCTCATGTCCACTACTGATGAGACTATTAGAAAAATACAATTTTTCAAAAACATTCTGAGACGAACTATTCTATTAAGGTCTGGGCTCAATGAGAGTTTCAGTTATTCTGGCTTGAATTTTTGTTTTAAGCTGTTGTTCTGTGATGTCTTGAGAAAACAAACTAGGGGCAATATTCTTTATGCTTATCTTAATTGGCCGGGGTGTGTGTATGCATGTGTATATGTGTGTGTGGGCACACACTTCTTAAATGGTGGCTGGTAGATGTCATCATTTCGGAAATTATTAGTCATTACCTCTTCAAATATATCTTTAGTCCTATTCACCCTCCCCTCACTAGCACTTCAATTATACCTATTTTTGACCTTTGCACTTAATCTTCTAGTTTTCTTTTATTCTTTTCTGTTTCTCTTCCTGTTATTTCTCTAGGCCTAGGTACATTCTACTGACTTATCTTACAACTCTCCAACTCTTATATCAGCTCTGTCAAATTTGCTATTAAACTGATCAACAGAGTTCTTAATTTTAGATATTGTTGTTTTTTTAGATTTTCAAGTTGCTTCTCTTTTTACAATTCTATGTTGTATGGAAAAATTATCCACCCTGTCTTTTAAGCTCTTCCACATATTAATCATATTGATTTTATAGCTTCTATGATAATTTCATTATTTGCATCTTCTGAAAATCTGTTCCTAGTCATCCTCTTCTTCCCTCTCTCTTCTGTCATTATTGTTTTCTTTTATGACTACTTTTTTTTTTAATATTAGTTCTCAAGCATTGAGCATAACAAATTTTAAAAACAATTTGATTACTTAGTGATACCATTTTCTCCAGAGAATGTATGATTTTGTTTCTGGTATTAAGCTAGCAGAGAAGTTCTATTAATCTAGGATCATTGTAATCTAATCAGAAGTATAGATGATAACAAGCTGGGCCAGAGTCTCAGTGCTGGTCTATTTTACTAGTTTCTTTTTGCTTCCAGAGAAGCCATCTTTGGTAATTCAATCAGAAGCCTAGGGTGTTGAATAGAATCTTGCCTCCTTAAATCACCCTAACTTCTGTTTTGGTCCTTTAATCCGATAAACCTAGCGAAAACTCTGCTTAACATCCCAGTCTCCTAGCCATTACTTTCATAATTGTTAGAAATCTCTGGAATAAAAAAGCCCCGGTAAAAGTGAAATAAAAATGGTCAGGCTCATATTCTAGGTCTTCCCTTCTTTCATGCTATCATTACTGTAACTCCATAGTGCTTTGAAAGGATGAAATGTCTGACTGAACTGCTTGGTGGAACTTCTCTGCTAATTACTTTTTGGTATTTATTTTAACGTGAAGTAAATAACAAATATCCAGTATTGCAACATGTTAACCAACATTTTCCTCAAATTCTCTTTTGATTTAATAAGCATGCAAATATATTAACCAGATAAAGGAATTTTTCAGCTACTGCAGTATAATTAGTTAAAACTAAAGACATATTACTGACAAAAAAATTTTTAAATGAAAGGCCAATGTAAATGCTTTATAGCCTAAATAAGATTTTCTTTTTTTTTTAAGTATCAGTCTTTGGAGATAAACTTATCTCTTAAAGGCAGCTCCTAAAAAATAGAACAAAGTGATTTCTAGAATTAATTCTGTTCTCAATGAGTATCAGAGGAAAACAGTTGCTTAAATTTGAACATATAGAGACATATTTTACGCCAAAAAAATAACATGTTAATGGAATAAGAAACCAGTAGACTAACTGTTGGAGACAGTGAAATGCAGAACTGACAATGAATAAAATTCAATCAATACAAAATAGACATAAAAGTACTATCACATTATATATTACTTATAAGTAAAACAAGGAACTTCAATACGGAAACATAAAAGATATTGTAGAAGACAGAACAAAAAAATCATGGAATTTATATGAAAATATATTACAGCATAAATATTCACGCAGTAGAATGTGTTTTTAATTTAGATATTAAACTGTCATTGAATTCCAATTAAAATGATCATTGGAAGAGCAGTGTCAATAGATCGTTTGTTTTGTCATAATATGTTAAACTATGATTTTATACCTCTAAGTAGATAAAAGCATGCATAACACTACAGTACAAATTAGAGTAGCTTCAAGTTTTCTATGTAACAAGATGAAATGCAATGCTACAGTACTTTTAAAAGCTCTCAGAGAAGGAACCATGGAGACTTACTTTGGCAAACCAAAATTGAAAAGCCATTGTGACTGCTGAAGTATTTGAGTATATACGAGGTGGATATTTTCTTTTCATTAATCAATTGGAAGTATATGTAGCTGTTTAGTTTTGAGATGTGATATTTTCTAATATTGTAACAAATAATATTAAATATTAACAATGGCAGTTATTTTTTCTCTATGAATAAATATGGTGCATAATTTAAATATATTTTTATGCATCATATTTATTCAACAGAGAAAAAATAACTGCTATTGTTAATATTTAATATTATTTGTTACAATATTAGAAAATATTACATCTCAAAACTATATATGTATATATGAGAGAGGTCTTCAATTTAGCATAAACTGATAGAGACGGGGAAAGGAGGTACTAATTGAAGCCAAGAAGGATACAACTATTTGCTTATATTGAATAAAGTAAAATACAAAGTTATTATTTTTGATTATGTGAGATTAGGCAAACACAAAAAAAAATATAGATAATTATTAAGTTTAAAACATGTTTTTACCTTAGCAATCAATTTAAATGTAAAAAGATATCAAATATGATACTTATCTAAGCCCTAATGAAATGAAATTACAGCAAAGCTTTAACATTAAGAAAAAAAATTAAAACAAGATGACAAAAACTATAAACTATAGGTTATAAGTTCAATGTAACTCTATGTATAAATTGTCAAAATTCCAACATTAAAAGTCAAAGGGCCTATATACACTTAAAATGATGATTATACTGCATATGAAGCAACGTAACTTTGAAATCTCTCAGAACGTTATATCATAGATCATTAGACAGATCAATAGCATACACAACACTAAAGAAAAAGAGAACCATAAGTGCAATATGATATGAAATAGAACTCAGTATTTAAAAATTGAAAACATACCCATATTATGGAAAAAAAAGAAAAAAAAAGAACAAAAACGTAGAAGTGTGAAACTCTTGAATCAAATAGGGTTATAATTACAAATTGGCAGATATACAATTTTAAAAGATTATAATTCTTCATTACCTTTGTTACGTAATGTGAAAAAGAAACTAAGAAAGATATACAGAACACAAAAATATTTTAAAATCAGAATATATAGGTTTGGATTGGATTTTATGTTTTCAAAACAAAGACATTTATATTTTCAGCTGTGCATAACTCACCATTTTAGATCTACATTAAACCTTAAAGTATGTTTGCTAGATAAAATATAGGACAACAGCTAAGAATAAATTTTAGATAAACTATGAATAAGATTTTGCTACACGCATATTTCATTTTGTTTTATTAAAATGTATTGGTGTGACAACAGTTAGTAAAATTACATAAGTTTCAAGTATACAATTCTGTAATGTATCTTCTATATTTCACATTGTGGCTACATACATATTTGAGACATAAGATACCAAAAATTGTGTTGTATATCTGAAATTCATATATTACTGGGTGTTCTGTATCTCTATTTGCAAAATATATAGTAACTTGGCTGTAAGGAAATCTAACTTGCTACACAAAAACAGAATTTTATGACTAATAATGTAACATAAAATAAAAAAGAGAAATTGCTAATGAAAAATATAGCCAGACAAATCAAATCCAATATCAATTGAAAATTAAGAAATTCTCTACTAAAAATCAATTGACTAAAGGAAAAATACAAAGTCAAAAAAGAAAAAAAAATCACAAGTGATTACTTTTAAATGACAATTTAAAAAAATATGTCAAAGATGGACACTTGTCTTATAGGGGAGACCACTACATGGACTGTGTAGATGTCTGACTACTGGACTGTACACTTGAAGCTGAAGCTGAATAATATGGAATGTCAACTGCAATTAAATATATATATATGGTCATAGCATGTGGAGTACAGCATAGAGAATAGAATCAATGGAAATGTAACAGCTATATACGATGTCAGAGGGGTAATAGATTGGGGGAGGGGAGTTATCACTTTGTGAGGGGTGTAAATGTCTATTACATTGTTATGTATACCTGAAGCTACTATACACACACACACACACACACACACACACACACACACACATGATGGTCTAGAATCTTTGCTACACAAAGTACACTCCACGGACAGCAGAATCTCCATCACATTGAAGTTTGTTACATATGCAGAAACATAGGCCCCATCCAGACAGGTAAATTATTGTGTTTAATATGATTCCCAGATATTTTATGGGCATATGGAAGTTTGAGAAACACTGATCTAGATAATGTAGGTAATTTCTATTTAAATAAAAATAACTCATATCTTCGAACATTTTAATTATCAGAAAAAAAGTATTTTATTTACGTTTATTTTAAAAAAGCAATGTAAATATAAAACAAAATTTGAAGAAGTGATAGAATAAATATAATGCATGAAAAATTGTGATAATTTAAAAGATAAATCATTAATGACTAAAAAGATCTAATAACAAGGTCTTTAAAAATAAAATTATGTCAAAAATAAGAAGGGAATTATATTTTAGAAATAAAAAGTGGATAAAGTAGCCCATTTAAATAATTTAATGTAATATACAATATGCATAACTATATCATACATTTAACTAAAAGATAATGAAAACTATATGCTCAGATAACTGAAATTTTTTCAAAATACATATCTTAAGATTGAATATAAATCATTTATATTAACATTTCACAAAGTAAAAATGCCTCCAACCATTAAAAAAATGTACATGAAATGATTTAGCACATACCTAGTCATATACTCAATGATGAGTAAAGGTTAGTTCTCTATCTTCTCCTCCTTTCTTCCTTTTTCTTCTCTTTATGTTCATTTTCCTGTCATTTCCTTTTTTACCCTGCATTTACTATTTCCCCTTTCCGTTTCCTAACTTGTGATGAAAGGAAAATTATAAAAGGTCAAATCACATGCTGCAGAATTTAAAAAAGATGATTTAGAGATAATTTTTGAATGATGCATGACATTTCAAATGCAGAATTTAAAAATAATTGCAATTTTGAACAGGTTGAATAAAAGAAAATTAAAACAAACAAACAAAAACACACAAACTCCTGTTGATGAGAGGTAGGGTGAACTGTTAGGACACATAAAGGAAATTTGCAAACAGTTACTATCTTTCTCTGGTTCCTTTACAACATCAAGAAAACCTTGACCAGAGCATGTTGTATAGAAGTTAATTATTATTTCCACATTATGTTCTTTTCAACAGACTATAAATCATAGACAGGAAACCTATTTAGGTTTAACTCTCATTGAAACCAAAATAGTGCAAACTTGATTTTATTTAGAAGGTCTGAACATAGCGATTTCCTTTTCAGGAGCAAAAATGACCAAATACAAAGAAAAGTCACTCATGAAGTAGAAGAGGAAAGAAAATACTGAGGGAAAAAATAAAGAAACTTTTGCAGAAAAATTGATCTCATCAGGCATAGGAACCATCTGGAAAACAGGGTTTGAACTAAAATTATTTCTTATTCCTCAACTATAATCATTCCCCACACATGCCACATGAGACAAGACAATATTTAACTTCTACACAGAAATCTTACTAGTGCTGATTTTTCTAGGCATTATAAATGAAAACACACTTAGACATTTTTTATGATCTATTCACCTACGTCAGTTAATGCTAACATTTAAATCCTTTCTCAGTATTTCTCCCAAACACCTTTAATTCTACATTCTCATTAAGCATGAATAAAAGAGAAAGGAAATTCTGTTTACTGGAAATGAGATACAAATCAAAATAGCTTTCACCACCCTAAGGCTATGTACAGAGAAGACAACTGGATTTGCAGTTTGACTGAATTAATTGGTCCCTTTACTCAGCAGAAAATGCAAAGTGAAAATCTCAAGGGCAAAATAAAGCATATCTATGTTCTAATCTGATCTGTATGCAACTTTGGAGGAGATATTTATCTCTCTCAACTTCAGTTTTCTAACTGCTAAAATGGGGATAAGAATATTCTAATGTACAGGGTCATTATGACTATTTAATGAGATAAGTATAAAGTATATGGTGTACCTAAACACCTATATGCATTAAATATATTTTTGTTTTTAATAACAGCATGATTAATGATTTTAATACATTGAATTTTAATTATTAAAAATAAAAGTTAAAAGAATATTCTTTGAATTCCTATTGTTTAGAATAAAACACTTAAATCTTGGTGTATTTGCTGAGTGTTATCATTGATATTTTTTCAGTAAAAGTAATACATGTTCATTATACAAAATTCAAACAATATAGAAGAATAGAAAACATAAGAATAAAATAAAAAGCAATATGTATCACAATAGAGAAATTGGCACCATTGACTTTCGATGAATATTATTACATATAGACACAGATACAGATCAAATTTTCCATCGTTAGAAAGAAATTAGGTGTGTTGAAAATATAGGTCAGCTAACATCTGAACCTGGGGTTTCTCTTTTAAAGAGAGTTTATTCTCATTTTGTAACTTCTGAGAAATGTGGTCTTATGTTTCCAAGTTGTGATTTTTATTTTTATTTCACACTGTATTACAGCTATTGATAGCACTGATGTCAATCGCTGCATTTAGTTTATAGCCCATTATTTTCGATTACTTGCATTGCTTTTATTTTTATGTCTTAATAAAAGGCCTTTTACATCTTTAAATTACTGCTTTCTTCTTATACCCAATGAAGGCTTGTTGCCTGATACCCTTAAAATTTAAACACTTTCTGAACCAGTTCATTATAATTCTCCAATATAAATATTAATCACTGGGCCAAGAGTATGTCTTAGTTTATGCTGTATTCAATACTATGAATGATGTGTTCTCAATATTACGTATAATAGAGAAAAACAATATATACTTCTTGAAGTCCTATATTGTAATAGGTATCCCTGCTTTGCTTTGTATCTATAAAACCTATGGGATTGATCTGAACATTTCTAGAGAGTTTAGAATCTCTCTTATCCTTTTTGGCCAGTGTCACAATATCAAAACTTACTATCAAACTGGCCATGAATCTTCTGCATATGCCATGTTCTGAACAGAAACAAGAGATTGGTCTGATTAGGTTGTTTTATGAACTCATCACAGCTGAACAAGTTTGACCAAAAGTCACGATAAGGACTTCAGCTTCATTTGGCCAAAAATTAACTATGGTAGTTTACATAAGAAATCCTTTATGTATTTTGGACCTTATTAGATGTATGTGGTAACGACAATAAGTACTTCAACACTTAGGTATTATAACACTATTTGTATGTAACTCCATTGTGGTTTCTCCTCTCCTCTCCTCTCCTCTCCTCTCCTCCCTCCCTCCTCCTCCTCCCTCCCTCCCTCCTCCCTCCCTCCCTCCTCCCTCCCTCCCTCCTCCCTCCCTCCCTCCCTCCCCTCTCGTCTCCTCTCCTCTTTTCTTTTCCCCCCTCCTCTCTCTCTTTCTCTTAATTTTACTTGGCACATGAAACATGGCTGCTTTCCCTTCTAGTAGTTAGTGATGACGTCATGATTAGGTTGGGAAAATGGTATCTTGGGCCAAAGTTACATGTGCAATTTGTAGGTTATCTCTTTTAAAATGAACCCTTTTGCTTTAGACATTCTCTTATCCTATTCCACGGATAAAAATGTATGTATGGCAGTATGTCAGTTTCAAGCATTGGGTCAAGGACAACCCATGAAATGACACAGTAACAAAATAAAAGAAGTACAGTCCTTGAATGACCTTATACAGCAGAGCTGAGGTTTTACTTCTAAAGACATGTGATTATGCAAGTTTGAGTGTATGGAAAGCTATTCATGGATAGACATTTGATGATCTGCTTGAGCGAACTGCTTAACTTGAGATTTATGGATAACTCCTCCTGTAAGGGTTAAAAAAACACACAAAAACAAACAAACAAACAAACAAAACATTAGTCTTTTTCAACTGACTAACGGAGCCACCAGAATACACACATGGGAAAAACGTACAAATCAAAATGACCTTTATTTCTGGTTGAACTTGACAAAAGAATATGAATTCTAATACCCCTCCCCAGGATAACTTGCGACATAATTTATGGGGCCCTGTGCAAGTTGAAAATGCAGGATTTCTTGCTTAAAAAAATAAGAAATTCACGTTGATAACAGCAGAACATTAAACCAAGCACTGGGTCCTCCTAATCACGGAACCCTTTACAACTGCATAAGTCACTGATGCATGAAACTGGGCCTGTCTTCCCATCCTTTGCATTTAAAGTATGGAATTCATTAGTCTGAAGACTGGGTTTCTAATGCAGCCACATAGAGAATCCTGACCTTCTTTTCATTTGTCAGTCACAGTGTGCTCTTGATCCCCAAAGAGTCTGAAGGGATCTAGGCCTGTTCTGGGTCCTGATCCAGGTTTGTATAACTTGTGGAAGCGAGAGTAAGAGAACCTTTTCTATTTGCAGAAAAGCAAATAATAGAAAAACAAGAAAGGCTTAGGCTGTACATTCATAATGGTCATTTTCCCTTTCTGACCAAACAAAGTAGTCCTCTGACCTGGATAAGAGTGATAGACTAGAGAGATGTAGCTGTCTTCACAGTGCTTCCATTAAAAAAAAAAATAAACAAATAAAATAAAATAAAATAAAATAAAATAAAATAAAATAAAATAAAATAAAAGTCTGTTTTCTGGGTTGGGCAATATGTGCTATAGGGAAAGAAATATCTCTTTTCTGCATTTACAAATTTTTGTTCCCTTACACATTGGGTTTTCTAAGCATTGGTCATTTGGTAGTAAAATTCTTCCTTGCCAAGGGTGGGACACAGGAGATTTCTGGTTAGCACCAGGAGTGCTGGAGTTAAAGTGCTGGTATAAGAGTCAGAGAATGATGATTATTCCCATCCTTGTTCTCCCCAAATTTTCATCAACTGAGTAATTTGATTGAGACTCAATATAAACAAACATCAGTTATTTTTAATATTACTAGTAGATCTGAATTGAAGAACTTGGTTTTGACTGATCGCCAAAATCAAGTTTAATACTATTTTTCTTCCAAATTCACCTTTGGACTTGCATATGGGAAGATCTGGTTCTTCATAGCAGACATTTATCAAACCAGTCATATGGAAGATCCTATCTTATCTCAGACTCTGTGTCACCCCAAAGTCAAAGAAACCAAAATATTGTGATTATAACAAAGATAAATGTGGACAGAGGGATGGATGACAAACCATGTGTCTCTTATTGAGATAAGCCAATGTATAATGAATGGAAGAGTAGACGCTTCTTCCCATTAAAAAGGCTGAATTTCCAATATTGTGGGATGGTAGGAATCTAGGGAGAAATAAAAATGACTCCTAAATGCAGAATTGCTGTTTGATTCAGCTCCAGCAACTTGTCCAGGTATCTTTGCCCTACAGAAAAAAGGAACCTTTCCTTTCCTTTCTTATTTTTCTCTTCTTTCTTTTTTTTTTCCCTTTCCTTTTCTTTCAACTCTGTTATTGTAGCGTGAAAGTAGCAGGCATATTATCTAATAGATAAACAAATGAAGCATTATATTAAAAATAGACTGCAGGCCAGAGTTTGCTGATCCCTGATCTAGAGCTAATAAATAACTCAATTTAATCAACATTTTCTTAGGCTTTCCAAAACACTCAGTTGTAAATTTTCTTCACGTTCAGTCAGCTTATTTTTGTTTTATCATAAAATACGAAGTATCAAATAATAAAACTGTCATAAATTTTGAAGAGTTATTTTGAAAAACATTTGATACAGGATATAATTTTTAAGCATTATCAAAAGAGCAGGGTAAAGAGACCAACCAAAACCTAGATTTTCATTATGCCAGACGCTGTGGCTTAGAAACTGTTTAGAAAATGACTTTAGGCAGGAAAGAGTTTGTATAATTAATTAGTACATTAACACTAAGAGCAGTAGGTTCGTGACTAAACTGTTATATCACTTGCCATTTGAAAAATATGCCATTTGCTAAACTTGCTTAGGGCTTCATTTTTCAGGCAAATGACAAAAGGATTTAACTCCATGGCTTCCACTGACATTAATGGTGTCCATTCATTTACCTTGCTATGCTCTGCTTAGTAATTTACACATTAAGGCTTATATTTACAATTCTTGGTGTGTGCTGTCAGCTTGCCTGGGGTAGGGGTGGGGGGAACAGACATCAACTAAATTACTAACTCTGATTTGTATTAAAATAATTTTCATGAAAATTTGATGTATTGCTTTCTTACTCATAGCATATGTTTCAGAACATAGTTTCTCTTATTTAGACTTTATTCTTTAAGTCAATGAGACAAAGATTGAGTCAAATTCTCCTTTGTTTCTAATCCCCACTCCTCCCCCTCAAGAAGAAACACTACTTCTTTCATTTAAAAAACTTGAAGAGTACAAAATTCAAGGCACCCTCAGATTCTGGATAAATAAATTTCTTTAATTACAACAAATGTGTGTCAGAAATATCCTGAAATATAAATACCATGTTTCCCCTAAAATAAGACCTAACTAGAAAATAAGCCCTAGAAGATATTTCAGAATGACATCCCCTGAACATAAGCCCTAATGTGTCTTTTGGAGAACAACTTAATATAAGACTCGGTCTTATTTTCGGGGAAACACGGTAGTTTAAATATAGAACTATAATTTTTCATCAAATATCTGAATCAATTATCAAATCAGCATCATTAGCACAATTCCAAAGTAAGTAGGTATTATACATGTAAATCTTTTAAGTGAATAAACAAAAATCTATCCCTCTGAAATAATACATGGGATACCATTGAAATTGTGCCTCCTTAAGAATATCAAGTTGGGAAAAAGTAATCATGGTAGATTGTTATTATTTGTTGAATATTAATCCCCTTTCATTTGAAAAGATCATACCCACATATCGCCATGTCCTTTGTAGTTACCCTTAAGGAAGTAGTATGCCTCTTTTACTCAATGATGTTAAGCTTAGCCACATGATTTACTTTGGCCCATAGTCCATGAGCAGTGTGATGTATAAACACAACCTCCAAGTAGAAGCAGTAAGAGTCACTGTGTTTCTACCATCTGCCTTGTACTTTTCCTGTGCTACAAAATCAGCATGTACAGTATCCATACTGCTTGATTTGCAAATCAGATCTACAACCAATCTATAGAATCAGACATACAATATAGGTGAGAAATAGGCTTTGCTATTTATTAAGATACTGAAAATATGAGGTTATTTGTTACAGAAGCATAATACAAAAAACTTACTGGCCCAACATCAATTTTATACGTAAGATATTACAATGTCATAAATCACTGAAATTTATATAAATTAAAGAGAAGTCAGTTTTTAACAGTATTAGTTAATAATTGCCACTTATTATCTACTTATTATCTATCTATATTTGTTTATCCTAGGATTTTCCTGGGATCAGATAGAGGACTCCCATATCACTAAACACTCAGTATTTCCTATGCTGACTGAAAAGTCACATTTTTTTTACCTACCAGTATTTTACAGTGTCTCTATCTTAGAAGATGTGTCTCACTTGGCTTTAAAACTGTGCCATAGATTGATAGCTATCTTGGTCTACAAATATCCTTCTAGAAAGAAAAAGTATTTTGTAACACTATTAAAAATGTCAACGTTTATCATGAAAGAAACATATTCACTATATGAATTGTTCTGATTCTTATGTTGTACATATATTTACAAAAAAAAAAAACTATAGTGATAAACTCTCAAGTTTATGACAAAGTAGGTCTCAGATAATCCACCTTTGCTATCCTATTTATAGATGAAGAAATGGGAATTAGATAGTTAAATGACTTGCTAAAGATTAAGAATTAGTTAGTGCTAGCACTTTAGTGGCATGCCTAGATTAAAGTCTCCAAATCACTCTTCTATCTTGTCCGTATGCAATTATTTATTGCCATCAGTAATTTTTTCCAAACATTTTAAATGTTTTTTGGCATTGTATTTATTTAATTATTTTTAATGAGATTTATCTTCTTAAAGGATTTTTAAGTGCATAATATATATATATATATATATATATATATATATATATATATATATATATATATATAGTATTGTTATGCATAGCTCAATGTTGTATAACAAATCTCACTTGTGTAAATGAAATTTTATTCATGTTGATTAGCAACTCCCATTTCCCCCAGCCCCAATCCCTGGCAACCACCATTCTATTATTGGCTTTTTTGAGTTTGACTATTTTAGGTTCCTCATGTAGGTGGAATCATGGAGTATTTGTCCTTCATTGATTCACTTATTTTATTTAGAATAATGCCTGCTAGGTTCATCCATGTTGTTTTATAGTTGACCAACGTCCAGGAGCTTTTTCGCTGTTTTCTTCTGGATGTTTTATGGTTTCAAATCATAACTTTAAGTCATTTATCCATTTTGAGTTGATTTTTGTGTAGTGTGTAAGATATGGGTCCAATTTCATTCTTTTACATGTGGATATACAGTTTTCCCAACATTATGTATTGAAGTAGCTATCCTTTCCTGATTTTGTATTCTTGGCACCTTTGTCAAAAATTAGTTGACTGTATACACATGAGATTATTTCTGGGCTATTTATTTTGTTCCTTTGGTCAATATGTATGTTTTTATAACGATACCATACTGTTTGGTTTACTATAGCTTTGTGAAATAATTTGAAATCAGGAAATGTGATGCCTCCAGCTTTGCTCTTCTTTCTCAGAATTGTTTTGGCTATTCAGGGTCTTTTGTGATCCCATATGAATTTTAGGATTTTTTTTTCTACTTCTTTAAAAAATGGCATTGTAATTTTGACAGAGATTGCATTGAATCTATAGGTCACTTTCAGTATTAGGGACATTTTAACAACATTAACTCTTATAATCCATGAACACTCATATATTTTCACTTATTTGTGTCTTCTTAATTTCTTTCATCAAAGTTTTATAGATTTCAGTGTACATATCTTTCACATCAGATATTTCATGGAAATTTATTCCTTTTTGTTGTTGTTGTGGTTATTACTTTTTGTTGCTATTGTAAATGGGATTGTTTTCTTAATTTATTTTTTGGATATTGGAAATGTTTTATTGGTTACAGGGTAATGAGATCAGTATCCTTGAAAGGAATATGAAGTAATCAAGAGGAAAGGACTGAGGGGCAGGGAACTGACAGGAAAAGTCATAAAAAGGGAAATGAAGGTCACTAAGGCAAAACTCATTTATTTTAATGCTTCACTTATTAACTATCTTAATAATAATCATAGCAACCATTTATGGAAAACTCACTATGTGTCAGGTGTTGTTACAATGACTTCATACGTCTCTATTAACCCACCCAACTATGATGTCAGGTAGGACATTATCACCATCATGTTATTAATGGCAAAAATAAGAATGATAAATTTAAATAAATTTAGTAAATGTTAAATTTTTATACACTTAATAAATGTTAGAAAGAAGTTTCAAAATTGAATTTGTCTAAGATTCCAGAGGTCTTAACAATGAAGTTACTGGGTTAATTTTTTTCCTTATAAACATCAGGGAGCTAAGTCTTTTAAATAATATTCTGTGGAAACATTTCAAGCCATAAAGCTACTAAATTATATTGTGTACTTCTCTGTACCCTTCTCTTATTTTCTATTTTACCTAATTTAAGGTGAATTATCAACACATTTCCACTCAAATAAACATATTTGTTATTTCTTTTAGTTCCCATAATTCAATTTCTTGACTCTGTCAAGAGGACAAGCAGAAAGAGAGGAGCTTAATGAGTGAATTATAGCTATACATTTAACCTTCAATCCTTGACTACAATTTTTTCTTACAAAGTTTAATTGAATAACTGCATAAATATTCTTTTACATTAAGGATCCTTCTGAGTTGGTGTGTGAAAACTGTAGAAGTAAGACAAGTTCTTATATATTAAGTCAGCCTGACTTCATTGGCAGGAAACCATCATAAACACATGCAGGCTGTTTGACATACAGACCACAGTAACTGCATAAAGAAAACTATGAATAACTCTACTGTTCATCAACACTGTCTGAGACATACATCTCCATGACATTTTCTTGAGCAAAGAAAAGTCCCTTAGGGACACGAGATTTTATAAACCCATTAAAATGTTATCTTGCAAGCTGCTGCCTCTATTTTCCAAATACTTGCTCAGTATTCCTGGAGATTTATGGTATTTTATCTCATTTCAAGATGGCTTATATAATTTTTGATATTTTCAAATGCAAGGGTCAGCCTTCAATTTTTATTTTACAATTTAGAAGAAACTTTACGACTTTATTTCCTTTATAGAACTTATGTCTTTCTCCAAGTGACTCATGAATAACAACTATATGAGTACATTATCTCACACACTAGTTGGATATAGTATGATTATATCTTTACAGGTTGGCATATGTTTACCCCAGTAAACAGCATTGTCTATTAAACAAATTCTCTGATTAGTATAAATAGATACCCTAATCACAGATTACATGGTAGAGGTGAAAAAAAGAACGTAAATTTTCTCACAATATGGTTAGAACACATTATATTCTCTCTTATTGTTCTACTCTTAAATTTTACTGAAAAAATGAATGGCATTTTTTATCAGAGGAAAATATAAGTCCACAAACTTTAAGTTTGGTAATCCTGTTGAGACACAGTTTCACTCAGAGTATTTTATAGATTGGCACATTTTAACACCGATATGTTACCTTACAAAAAGTCCACCTTCTACCATGATTTAAAATGCACACCTGGATCAAAACTGTGTATTAATTTTCCACATTCATGTACATAAAAAATGATGTACAATGAAACCAAAGATATAAAATGATGATTAATCTATGTGTTATAGACTATAAGTGTATATTCAATGTTTAAGGGTTCTAATTTACACTTTTCTAAGAAAATCAATAAAATCACCAAGGTTAAAGGTGGCATCAATGGAAAAGCTCACCTATATGGTAGCAGAAAAATGATTGGTGTACATCCATTTATAATTTCTAAAACATACATAAAACTTCGTAAATTACTATGTTCTTTATGACATGGGCCTTTGAAAATTATATATAATTCATTATCCTCAGTTTAGGCATTGTTGTGATTCCAGGCAATGGTGGTGGTGTAAAGTATGTTTCATATCAACGCCTGAATGTATATGTTATACTATAATCGTAATAGTTTTATTGAAGTATAATTTATATATCTTAAAATTTTCCCATTTTAAAAATATAGTTGATAGAGTTTTATATTTGGGACTATTTGGGAGACAATTTCTGTTGGCTTTTTTTTTTTTTCTGTGTATGAAACACAGGATATCTCATTTTTGTGGAAAATTTTACATGTTTGGTAATATGTTTTAACTACTCTAGTATCACAGTATCAGGAAGATTCCTCCAAGATTTGTTTTTAGATAAATCTTCACTCAATATTTACCTTTGCTGTATTTTTCTTGTTGCTTCTATATGTTTAACCACTCTTCTGAATGAATTCTATATATTCTGCATTCTCTGAATGCAGTTCATACCGTGTTTCCCCAAAAATAAGACTGGATCTTATATTAATTTTTGCTTCAAAAGACCCATTAGGGCTTATGTTCAGAGGATAACATCTTGAAAAATCATGCTAGGACTTATTTTCCGGTTAGGTCTTATTTTCAGGGAAACATAGTAGTTCTTTGCTAGCTTATAGATACATATACATATATATTTAAGCCAGGCTTTATAGAGCTCACCTGAGTCACTATAATTTAGTGAGTCAGGCATTGATGGGTCAGGAAATTGTCTTAAAAGCCTTGCCTTCCATCTTTTGCAAAGGAGATCTCTGTAAGAAGGCACATCTTTGAACTTTAGGTAGTTTATAAAGAAAGGCTTAGCTTTAACTTCCTGCCTTGGTATGGCTTTAAGGTCAGTTAGAGGTGAATGACTGTGGTCTTTTCCTAACCCAGTTCTATCCTGGAAATGTATACAGCCTTCCACATGTATGTAGCCTTTTAGATCTCCAGGAACATGTCAAAACTTTTTAAAGTCCCCTGTGATCAACTAGTTCATTACTACTTTCTTTTAGTATTTTTGGTATAGTGCTGGGTTCTTGTTTACAACTGAAGTCACAGCCTTGGGTGGCTGTGATGTTGCTGTGATTGCCAGTTTTTAGTAATGCCCCAGGCATAGACCTTTTCCTCCTCCTACTGAGACAAGCTCTGAGTTCTGTCAAATACTTTGGAAATGGAGTTTGGTGGAAACAGTCACTGTTATTAGAAGATAGGTCTTATAATTGAGGTCCAAAAGAGGTTAGTACTCTCTACTGGCTATGAGACTAATTTTTTTTTTTTTTTTTCAGAGCTACTGTACCATGGAGATGGAGTAGGAGGGGAACTTGAAAGGGTATGGGAATAGACACAAGTTGAAATGTCACAAACAATGCTCTCTTACAGGTTCAATAGGTTTTTCTTAAATAGACAGTTTTGGTTTTTCAGTTTGTTTTACTTCATTGGTTAATTTCCAGAGGTCTGAAATTGTTAATTTTAGGGTTTTTTTTTTGCCAGTATTTTGATTATTTTTCGGGGAGAACACTTCACTCAGGTCCTCACACTGCCACTCAGAAAGCCAATCTGCTCTGTTGCACTTTTTTATATTCTGCTCACTATTGGTAGGAAATTAGTGATTAACCATAGTTTAGAGGGAAGTAAATATACTTCTAGGCTTTGTTTTTTGCATCACTCACAATCTGTGTAGCATTTTGCTTGTGTTAGAAAGAAAGAAAACAGAATAAGATATACTGTTTACATATAAAAGAAAGACTTCAAATTTTAAGTTGTTTATGAAACAAAACCTCAAGGCTAAAAAAAATTAAATTATTACAGGTTAGAAATACTTCATTTTTAAAGGTCCTCGTTTGTTTTCTTTCCTATGCATATGTATAGAATTATGTTTCCAGTCTTTCCTGACTTCCTCTGATTAATTCTCATGCACCAAAAATAGGTTAAACTCTTGCTGTATATAAGACTGTAAATGTAGACTTTGATAATAAGTACTCATTCTTAATCTGAACAAGAAAAAAGAGATAGGTACACAAGAAAAGGTCATTTGAACTTGGAGAATGTGATAAATAAAGCTGCCTGGAAATTCAATAGAGGCTATTCATGCCCACCCATAAGTTTGGTATGGGAAGTTTTCTGTGAATTATAATTGAAAATTAGTATCACTTTGATGTTAAGTATATGTTAATATATCACGTGTGTAGACTTCAGTATACTTAAGCCTAAGGATAACAAATTATATATAGTTCTCACCCCATAGTGTGGTTTCAATAACCAACATTTTTTTTCTCTATTTCTAATGTATTAGGCAAAAACATTTCTCTGTTTATCGATATAACAGTTTTCTTGACATATTTTATTTTCTCAATTACTAGCATATTGATAACCAAATTAGGTAAATGCCTATAAACCATTGATAGAACTTAAAACTTTATTCATTTAAGTTAACAATTTTTTGAGGGTTAACCTAAGCAAAATTCCATAATTACATTACCAAATGATTAGGTTGAAATTACGCATTTTTAGAACAAATATCAAAGAAGGTATATGGCTTTTTTTTTTTCCATTCATTCTTTCAAGAGATACTTGATGATGTTGGGTTATATAATAGGGGAGGTTAACTTTGATATCTTGTTTTAGGTGGTATCTACCAGGATTCTCCACTATAAAGTTACTATTTTCCTTTGTGTTTAATACATATGTTATTGGAGATACTTCAAAGACTATCTAAATATCCTGTTTTCATCCTATCTTAACTCACTAATCATAGGTTTTATCTATGATTTTTGCCTAGAAAATTATTACTGGAGTGACTTTCTAATGGTGGTTTTCTATTTCCGTCAACTTTTCTACATTTATAAATTAGAAGTCTACTATAAGGAATAATTGTTCCTACTAATTATTTATTTATTCGTATATCTATACATTCATGTACTTATTCTATTAGTTACATCAGTTTGGAATAATGGATTTGTTTATTTTATGAGTTATAAGTCATTATCATCATGTTTATTTTGTTGCTAAAATTCTCCAAGATAAATTCCACCTTTGTCCCTCCTTTGGGCTCTCTCTCTCTGTCTCTCTCTCTCTGTCTCTCTCTGTCTCTGTCTCTCTGTCTCTCTGTCTCTCTCTGGCTATCTCTGTCTCTCTGTCTCTGTCTCTCTGTCTCTGTGTCTCTCTGTCTCTCTCTCTCTCTGTCTCTCTCTGTTTCTCCCTCTCTCTCTCTCTCTCTCTCTCTCTCTATATATATATATATATATATATATATATATATATATATATATATATATAATATTTCCCACTTTTGGATTTTTGTCAATCATTCTTTGATTGGATGAGCTTATCCTTTAGTGGATACTTTTAGCTGAGTGTGGGGATGCAGAATTTCCTGTGTATTTTGAAACCTGAATTTTTTCTCAATAGCCTTGGCATTTGAAAAACAATTTGGTTATATATAAAATACTTGGTTCAGATATTATTTCATTGAGTTAAAGAAAACACTGCCAAATTGCTGTCAATTGGTTCATGCTGTTTTTGATCAATCCTAGAGATTTTAAATTATTTTTCTTTTGCTTTTTAAAGTTATTTCATTGTTTGCTTGAAATACTATGGATTTTATGGTTTTTAATCTAATAATTTTATAAGATATGTCTCTGAGTAGTTTGGGGTTTATTTTTCTAAGAAGATGATGGACCTTTCAAACACATTTTAAAAAACATTTTGTTAATTTTGGAAAGTTTTGTTGAAGTCAAGTTTTAAATACTCAGTTTTTTCCCTACTATTTTTTTTTCTTCAGAGTTGACAACAAAACAAATGTTGTGTTTTCTTTGACTGCTTTCCATTTTCATTACTTGCTTTCTGACCCTTTTTCCTTCTTTATTTCATTTTCATTTCTGAGAAAATTCTGTTATTTTTTCCCCCATTCTTTCTTGTGTTTAATCAGTGCTAGTTTAATGTTTTCCTACCTTTTGACCATTTTTTCCTTAGTATTTTAATTTCTGATTTCAAATATTTTTTATATGTTAACTTTTTTTTTTTTCATATATGTATTTCTCTCTGGGAGTTTTCTTACAAGCTTCTTCTGCTTTATGGTTGTTTTTTGTTTATCTGTTTGTTTTTCTAGCAGGAACTTTCCTCAGTTGATACAATTTAAATTTTTGCTTTCTGATTAATTTATTTAATATCTCGATAAATTTTGTCTTATGTGGGGGACTTTTAAAATTCCTATATCATGACTCTCCTCTGTAGACATAGCAAAATCAAGGTCCTTTAGTGGATTTTTTGTTGTTTTCAGTTATTATGATGGATGAACAAGTGGACAAGTTGTATCTTTTAAAATTTTGGTTCTCTTTTGTGTTTCATGACCATAAATTTTCACGTGTTATCTCTTTTCTCTTAACCACTCAGTTGCAAAAGGTGCCTTTAATTATTCTTTTCCATCTTCTTTTTCCCTCCAGAAGCTACAATATTTCATTCAGTTGGCATATACTATTAATTCTCTCGCTGTTATCGATTCTCTTCTCTTCCTTAACACTTTTTGTAGTATTTTTATACTAGGGATGAATTAGTCTTTGTGATTATGGTTTTGGATCAGACATAGGCCCTATTGATTACTCTTTTCTTCTCCACCCCCCACATTTTTCTCAATCTGCCTTTGCTCACCTCGGACTCCCATGGGAGGGAGCATTACAGATCGTATGCCACTTGGCGTTTTTTCTATTTTTATTCTCAGGTAATTTGGTGTTCAGGCATTTTTTTGTCTTGAAGTTATGGGGAGCTTTTTCTGTAGTGTTATTTTTTTTTCTTTCTCCCTCTCCTTGTTGTTCTCTATTTTTGGAGAAAATAATTAGAGGCAGGGACCTAGGCACTCATCATTGTCTTCAGCTATCAGGAATTCATTATATGATAAGAGTGCATATTTTAATGCTTAAAAGTCAAACTTCATTAAGGGAAAGGAATTAATAAACTTAATAATTTTAAAAAAGATTATTTGAAAGTGGATAAAAACGTAATTGTGGAGTAAGACAAGTCAGTACTATTCTGATACGTAACACCAATAGCTGGAGGAAACTCTATCAAATCTAATGTCTTTATTAAGAACCACCACAATACCCCAGCTCTATTAGATCACCCCCAAACTGAACATTCAATATTTAATTTCCTTACAACTAAATCCCTCACTAATAAGTTAACTGCAAATTGCAAACTGTAGAGCTAAAACTTAGTGAGACAGCTATCTCAATTTTGGAAAAGAAAAAGGCCACAAAATAACAATGGTCATTTAGACACGCCATTAGCTATTTGCTTACTCAAAAGATTTCAATTCCAATGGAAGAAATGGCATTCTACTCTTTAAGGTACCCATTAAATTATTCGAATAGAGAACATTCAACCCCATCCCAAGACTGTGGCATTTGATATGGTTTGAAAAGTAAACACCAGGGAAAAATAGAAATGAGATATGCTCAACAGAAATAGAGATTGACAGATAATTTACTCTGAAAAGCTGCTGGCACTTGGTTATTACTTGTAACTTTCGGCTATGCACACTCTGTTGCTCTTTTGGACTTTCTTTCAAGTATCTAGACTTAAATCATTAGAACAATTAACATTTACAGAGGCCCTTCATTAGACTAGGCAAATGGAAGTGAGATACAAAGGTGAATAATAATTACTTATTACCCATCTTCTTTCAGAAAGGATTTAAGTGGTATGGCCGTGTTCCTGCCTTTAAGAGTCTATCTGGTATAGACACAGATTTATAAGCAAGGCAGAATGAGAAAGGAAAGGAAAAGAAAGGAAAGGAAAGGAAAGGAAAGGAAAGGAAAGGAAAGGAAAGGAAAGGAAAGGAAAGGAAAGGAAAGCAGATGAATATGTTATGGAAACCCAAGGGACTGATAAAGTAACACTAGGTAGTGAGGTGGCCTTTACACAGGGAGTGCACTTGAGATGGACTTTTAAGAATTGGTGAATTTTTAAAGAGAAAAAATCAGCATGAAATAATACTAGAGAGAAGCGATAGCATCAGCAAATTCTCAGAAGGAGGAAATTATTAAATAACAGTGATTAGTTTGAAAGGCTAAAGTGTAGAAGGTCTTCATTAGATTGGAAATACATTTTGATATGCTGTTGTGGAGGCTTGGTTGTCAGGCTAAGGTATTTAGATTATGATTTAGGCAACACTCATGGCATTAAATTTGTTAGAATTTTGCCTGGAGCTTTTCCTATTTCTTTTCTTTTATGAATAGTCATTCATTAAATGTGTCAACTAATGCATAGTGAGTGTCTCTTATGTGTTAAGCAGTGTTCTAGGTTGTGGGCAGAGAGTAATCAGCAAGACAGAATGATGTCTTGGTTTTCACCAAGCTTGCCTTTGAGTTGGAGAAGCTGGATTGTTAACAGTAAATAAATAATTTCAGAAAGTGGTAAGGCAGTAAAAGAAATAAAACACCATAAGTGAAAAGCAATTGATTCATTGAATGGCTTGACTATATTCATGTAGCTTGTGCTTTTATGGCCTGCACCAGTCCCCTCTGCTGCAGCTCCAGTAGACTGAGCCCTTGTTAGCATCCCATTGAATCTAATTGCCTATGTATCTCTCTGTATGTTCTCCCTAGAGCTGCCTTAGAAGCCATTGAATTTCATTGGGCCCATGTGCAGAGAAGCTAGAAGTGCAGGAAAAAGAGAGAAGTTAACATTCCTAAGACAAGAGACAGGATTGATGGATCAGTGCCACAGTCCACTTTCTTTCCTTTGATGAGACGATTCCAAAGCACAATCTAGATATTTCCTTGGAGAGGAGTGTCAGAGCAGGTTTAAATCTGTTTCCAATAGTCATAATCAACACATAACATACTTTTAATTGGCTCCCCTACCTTTCGTCTCTCACTCTCCATGCTCCATCACTCTTGCATCTTGAGATAACTTCTTATAGATTACCTGCACCAAAGATAGTTGGACAGAATGATCGTAGGGAGAGGCATCCATGAGAAGATTAATTAACCATGCAAAAACCTAGTGAGAAACACTTGAGAGAGAAAATAGCAAGTACAAAAGCCCTGAGGCAGGGATGGATGAGTTATTTTTGAAGAATAGAAAGTAGAGAATGATGGATGTAAAGCTCTTGATAGTGAATGAGTAAATAATTATTACAAATATGATAAATTATGTTTATATTGTATAAATTAATAAATAATTATAATTAATTTATGTGAATAATTGTGCTTGACATGAATAATTCTAAACTTCTCCCAACCAGAATTTTTTTCAGAATTAGGTTTTTCTATCATTGACTTAATTGTGCCTTTAAGATATCCTAGAGCAAAAGCCACCATGAATACAAGAAACTTAAAATATTTAATTAAGTGCCTATTATGGCACCTGTGAGTCTGAATGCCGTATTTTTCTGCAACTTTTTAGTTATGGTTTCACTAGGAAGGGAATTTTCATTGTTTCTCAGGGAATGCTTAGTTCAGTCTTTGCTGATTTCAGTCTTTGCTTCATGTTCTCACTGCATAGTTGCTTTTTTTTACTTTTTTTTTTTTCCAAACTGTCTGTCATTCCTCAAATTCTAGCCTCATACCCCATAATCTTGGGGAAAGGCATTTCCTAGGATTTATGACTTGCAAGTATTAATAAAAAATGTAAATGTGGTATATGTAATTGTGGTTATAGACATAATAAACCACTGTTAATTAACATCTTTGCAAAATACTACCTTAACTTCAGAACAAAATTCTAGGGAATAGGAAATAAAATGAACATATTTAATGACACTTGTAGAAGACAAATTGCTTAGGGAGAGAAAAGCAGGCCAAGAAGGCAGGAGAAGTGGATGTGTGTAACAGATATCCTGAGGGCACACAATACCCAGGGAACAGTAAGGTGGCAGTCTTAAGTGGGAATTATGATACTGAATGAGGAAACTATGGGAAAACTAGAGGAGGAGCAAGTAACTGACTCAAAAAAGTGTCCTCCCCTCCCCCCAGTCATTTTCTCTGGAGTAATTACACAGTTTGTCAAAATCACAGAAAGCATTCATGGATCAGACTATGCCTTTTAATGTCTCCTCCAGCTCTAAAATTTTTCAATCCCAATTCCTTTCTTGGGTTTTTTGCATTCATGAAAATGCCTTACATTTACTTCCTCCCTGGCTGCTTGAGGATCAGCTGCCATAATGACCAACCCAGTAACTATCTGGCTCAGGAAATTCATGACCAATAGACTACTTCAACAGAAATAAATGGTCATCGATGCCCTTCGCCCTGGGAAAGCAACAGTATCTAAGACAGAAATTCAGGAAAAACTAGCCAAAATATACAAGACCACCCCAGATGTCATCTTTGCATTTGGATTCAGACCCATTTTGGTTGGGGTAAGACAACTAGCTTTGGCATGATTTATGATTCCTTGCATTACTCAAAGAAAAAAGAACCCAAACATAGACTTGAAAGACATGGCCTGTATGAGAAGAAACAAGACCTCAAGAAAACAGTGAAAGGGACGCAAGAGCAGAATCAAGAAAGTTAGGTCATGTGCAGATGAAGTTTTATCTCTTCTTTTCCTCTTCAGGTCAGCTGAGGACACTTGGTTCGCCTATACATACAAACATGTGACAATTAAGTTGGTGAACTCATTCTAGAAAAAGTGCTACATATCTCATTGCTGAATATCACTACGGTCACCTTGGGAAGCTATGCACTGATGCCAGTGCCTAGTCCAACTTTCAAAGCAATGTTGGAACTCTTTTTCTGGAATGACCATCAGTGCTGTCGTATAACCCTTGATGTCCTGAAAGTCATCAAAATGTCTTCCTTTCAATATTCCCTTTATCTTCGGGTAAAGAAAGAAGTCACTGGGGGCCAGATCAGGTGAGTAGGGAGGGTATTCCAATACAGTTATTTGTTTACTGGCTAAAAACTCCCTCACAGTCAGTGCCGTGTGAGCTGATGCATTGTTGTGATGCAAGAGCCATGAATTGTTGGTGAAAAGTTCAGGTCATTTTCGTCTTTTTCTAGCAGCCTTTTCAGCACTTCCAAATAGTAAACTTGGTTAACTGTTTGTCCAGTTGGTACAAATTCATAATGACTAATCCCTCTGATATCAAAAAAGGTTAGCCACATCGTTGCTACAATTCATGAACTTAGTTGTCAGATCTTGTGTACCTTTTCTAAAGCATTGTATTTTAAGAACTGGATTTAAGTGTTATACTTTAGATTTACAAAAAAATTGAGAAGGTTATACAGAAAGTCGATATGCCCTGCACCTAGTTTCTCCTATTAATATCTTTCTTTAGAATGGTACATTTGTTGCAATTAATGGACTAATATTGATATATTAAGATGAACTAACATCCTACTTCATTCAAATTCTCTTAGTTTTTACGTAGTGTCCGTTTTCTGTTCCAGGATGCTTTCCAAGATCCTATTCAGATTACTACATTAAATTTAGTAGTCATTCTCAGTAGGTTAATGCTTGCTGTGACAATTTTTCAGACTGTCCTTATTTTTGATGACCTTGATATTGTGTGTGTGTGTGTGTGTGTGTGTATATATATATATATATATATATATATATATATATATATATATCAGGTATTTTGTAGAATATGCCTCAGTTCCTCAGTTGGGATTCATTTGGCACATATATCATGATTAGATTAGGGTTATGTGTTTCAGGGAGGAAAGAAACATTGTAGGTGTTGTTTTCATCACATCATATCAAGAGTACATGCTAATAACAATGTATCACTATTGGTGGTAATCTTAATCATTCTGCATTTTATGCCTATTTGCTCAGTGTCACATCCTAGTAGTTTCTTCTATCCCTCTTTGAAGCCCTAGAAATATAAGTTTGAAACTACTCAACATTTTTTCTACCTATAGAACAGCAATAACTTAGAAGACTAACAATTATTCATTCATGAGGTTTTCTGAGAAGAGCACTGATTTTGGCCTTATAGAATAAGTTCAAGCTTGTCAATTTAGTCTTAGTTCTCCATTATCAGGTTTAGTTTTCCTGTTGTCCCTATACATGGGGACAGAAATACTGGGCTTCACTTTCCTCAGATTATTTATAAGGAAGTCTACTTAATCCTTTCATGAATACATTTCATTTATTATTCCTTGGAAAAGTTATCTTGGTAAGAATTAAAGGGTAGTGAATTCAATAGACATGGGTATTTGGCTTTCTCCCCACACTACTGGCATTGACTCTTTCCTATGGTGTAGTCACAGTTATGCCTCTATATATTCGCAAATCTTTCCTGGAAGGAAAGTTAAATTGTTTTTTTCCTCACCAGGTTTATAGATCATGACACTTATATTGCTTAATCCCACATGGTTGAGAAGATGTTCTACTTTTCAAAATAAATTTTACAGTATATGTTTTGATACTGGACATTTAGTTCAAGTAATTCAGTAAGATATTTAAATTACAGTAGTGCTAGGTGTTAATCAGTAAAGTGATAAGTTTTTCAAAAGAAGAAACTAAGGAAAAGAGATCAAGTCATCTTCTCAAAGATAATGCTGTATAATGTTTAAAAAACAAGGTTAACACCAGTCTTTTCTTGTTTTCCTTTCCCCCATAGTTATTCAGACAGAACAATGTGACAAAAGTGAATGGCAACAGGAAAGACGGAAGAGTAAGGGAAAGCTCACAGTAAGACATCCTTTTTATAAATCACACATTATGTTCCCCTGTATTATCATCCCTATTCAACTCAGCCTGAAATTTGACAGCTTCTACTTGCTGTTTGAAAGTCCATTGTAAACCAATCCTTCCAGGATATTTGATCTTTTACATAAAAAACTCTTTTCATGTTTTCACGTGTCAAAACCTGCCATATCCTGATAACATTATTTATCCTTGGAACCAACTCTGAAACAATTTACTGTTCTCCTATTTTTTTTCTGTTTACGGAACTGACAGAGAGGACCAACATGCTCTTTGCTCCCCATACTGCTCCTGGTCTAGATCCTTATTGTGAAAACATGTACTAACAACTTCTTTTTTTTTTTGTTTTTCAAATTCAGTGGCATTTCTCATCTTTATCACTCTTTTGAATTCCAGTTCACTCTTCTATTTTCTTAATTGTTTTACCATTTGGATAACAGTTATCCAAAAAAAAAATAAACAAATTTCCTTTTAGTCATTTTATTTATTTTCATGTATTCGTCAAACAGCCATAGAACCCCTAGGTTTATGGTACTGCATTACTCTCAATTATAAAGACTACCATATTACATTCACTATATCCAGGCTGCTGCCATTCCTTTTGAATTCCCTTGCTCCCTACCAAGTTTTCAAATTATCTCTCTTCTTTCAAATCCAGATTTTAAAATAATACGTTTCTACTTTAATCACTTCTGTTTCCTTAATCCACCTTCATAAAGCACACGTGACTTAGTCCTTTGTAATCTGAACTGTGCTACCTGTATAGTAACTGTTCTCTCACTGGTTTTCGATGCCATACTTTCAAGATCCAATGAGTTTTTCTCGATATTAAAATCTATCTAGGTTATGCTATGCTATGCTATTGTTAACAAATAAATCCCCGAATCTCAGGGATGCAAAACAATTTTTTGTGTCATGTATGGAAAAACAAATGCAGATTGATATTCCTGGTCCTGTTGCTCTCTTGATAGTTCTCCAAGCATTGATTCAAGGGTACAAGCTCATTCTATGTTGCGATTTCTCCACCTTCAGATATCTTATTATTACCCAGCTGAGTTTTGGTAGAAGGGGCAGAGGGGGAAAAACAGGCAGTATGTGGACTAGATATACCAGCTGTTAACTGTGTTCGCCCCGTAACTTTTGCTCTATTATGAAGAACTAGGCATATGATACTATGAAGATTGCAAGGAGGTTGGGAAATGGACTTTGTGCTTCTAGGAAAATAAAAGCCAGTCTCTGTGACAGCAATTCTTCTAAAACACCTTCTACTATAGCTTTTACCAAATTTATCAAAGAAATGGATTAATAACCAATATCCTCTTGTACTATGTTAATATTTGAAGCCGAGGGCTACTCCATATTTCTTAGTAACACCATCCCAGCCTTAGCTTCTTGGTTCTTTCTCAACATCTTGACAACTTCCTCACTCTTTACTTCTCTAAATACCCATGTACTAAAGTCTCCAGTATACTACCAGTGGCTCATATGTTTTTCCTCAATTACCCTATTCCAGCTGTATATACATCTTTTTAACTCACTCGTATATATCAGAAGCCTTCAAATACCTCCTTATTTCCAGCCTTAAATCTCTAACCACCAATCTGACAATATCCACTATATATTCCTTTCTTTCTTAATCTTAGCATAAACAAAACATAATAAATCTTTTTTCCACAACTCTTCTCTTCTTAAATTTCTTATTTCTATTAATGAAAGCATGATTTTCAAACTGTCCAAGACTAGATATACAAGAAGTATGTATTTAGGTGGAGACAAATTTTACTCTACATACAGTTTTCTTAAAGAAAGCAGTAATTTATTTGTATTTTTTCAATAGATAGAAAAAACTATTAATTGTGACTTGTATATTTTCTTTTTTAAATACCTCATTCATATATGCTGTGTACTTAGATTAAGTTGGTAGTCTTTGAGCTTATATATTTATATTAAAATTACTATTTTCTATACGTATTATATGTAGATAGAAATAACGTTTTCAAAATTTTGCCTTATCTCCTTATTTTATTGAACGCAATACTGCTTTTAAAAACTTAAATTTTGTATGATTGTATACATCAATTTTTTTACCTTTATGGTTTTTATATCTGCTACTTAGGCCTTCCCAAATCCCAGAAGATACTCATACTTTCTAAAACTGTTTTTAATTCTATTATACTTTTATTTTTTTACATTTTTTTCTATAAACTCTGCAGAATTTATTGAGGTATGTGGTATGAATTTAAAATCCATTTTTTCCTAAATAATCATCATGTATGATACTTTCATATTAAAAGCATTTACATTTTATTCACGGAAAGATTGAATAATCAATCTTTCTCATATTTTAAATTCTTATACATATGAAGTCATATTTGTCAGCTCACTATAAGGTCTGTTGATATTTGGAGTTCAATTGTTTGGGATCAAAGTTTAGTGATTTATTGCCTAAGTAATTATGCATCTAATTAATATGTGTATGTTTATTTACATGTAGTTTTTCACATTATTGTTTTATGTAGTTTCTCAAAGTATACAAAACTAAGTCTGGATAGCCTGAAACATGAACAAACAGCTCTTCCAAAACTGTCACTAATTTCGTCCTGTGATTCCTAGAGAGTAAATCAAAATGAGTTTCGGTAGTCAATTTTTCATACTGAATGTTTTAACTTTGTTAGGCCTATAAACTAAATTCTATGTTTCAATGATAATCCTTAGTTTACTAACACTAGTGAATCAAAATACTTAAATAATAAAATGAATAATATTTATTGGTAAATTACTGTATTCATATTTTGAGGGCGCTGGAGACTATAAAATAATTTAACCTAAATTATGACAGGAAAATAATTAGGGATTTAATAATAACATTGAATGAGAAAAGTAATAGTTTGAAATTTTACCTTTATATAGAATATCCAGGATATTTGTATTCTTAATGTGCTGACATAATTCTACATAATTGCTAAAATATCACAAAATTGTGTGTTTTAGTGTGGGATATCCTGCTTCTCACCTGTGACTTTTAGGAGCTAAACGATTTCTTTACAAAAATAAATAAATAAATAAAAATCGTTACACTGGAAGTGAATTAATTCAAGGAAAGAGCACAACAGACCATTGGAATAGAAATTGAATGTTTAATATAGCTTCTAAAATAATGAAGAAAAAATTCTACAAAGTACATTACTCTTTTAGAGACACAATGGCCCTATGATTTAATGCAGTTATTTTACTAATAACAATGGTAAAACACATTCTCTAGTATAATGTGATTGCTACTGGGAAATATTCCACTCTTTGCTAATGTGATTAAAAAATACTCTCTTAATAGTGAAACTCTTCTATTTTCTAAAACAATAAGTTTCCAAATTATAGTTTCAATCTGATTTTATAATGGTCCCCTTCTGTCTTCCATCTCTTAAGTTATAAGTATTTTTATGTAAATATCCTAACACAATGCAAATGTTTTTTTAAAGTAATTGAGAAAGGTTTATTATAAGGGAAGGAACAACAATTTATTAGAACCTAGTGTTAAACAATTAACAAATATAAAAAAAAACCTCTAGCTTGGAGTAGGGTGAACAATGATTAAGCTAAGTCTTCAGAGATACAACTCTCAAATCCTAACCCCAATACCTCAGAATGTGATTATATTGGAGATAGTGTCCTTAAACAGGTAAAATGAGGTCATTAGGGTAGGCCTTACTGCAGTATGACTGGTATTCTTATAAGAAGAGGAAATTAGGACACATAAATGTACAGAGGGAAAACAATGAGCAGATACATGGAGAATAAGGCCATCAACAAACCAAGGAGAGAGGCCTTCAGAAGAAACCAAACCTGCCAACACATTGATCTTGGACTTCCAGCCTCCAGAACTGTGAGAAAATATATTTCTGGGTTTAAGTCACCTAGTCTGTGTTACTTTTTTATGGCAGCTCAAACAAATACAGCTACTATATTTGTGACATTCCATCTGACCTTATTTGTACCACCAAACAAACTGAATTACATGTAAGTTACTCCATATATTCACCTAACACAGTGACTTCAAAAATTTGGTATCTAATAAACATGTATAAATGGATGAATGAGTAAATGGATGCATATCAGTAGAGAATAATACTGGCAAGCTGAGGAACATTTGGGGTCATCATTTCCTGTATTATTTTGTGGTAGTGATAACACATGTTTTAGAGTCTCAATTCTCTACTTGGAGGTAGGTACACCATCAGAAGAAATAATTTGGGATTAAAAAGACTGTGCTTTATATCATATCCACTCGGTACCTCTGTGACTTTGACAAATTAATTCTGAGTCTTAATTTTCTAATTTTTGTATTAGATTAATAAGCTATTCCGCAGGCTTTTATGAGAAGTCTGTGAAACAATGTAAAGCACACACTGTAGTGTCGAACTCATAGTAAGCAGTGATTAAATATTTGCTATAGCTGGTATTGTTAATATTGTATTCATGATAATGCCTGACACATAATACATGCTAAAGAATAGGTATTTATTATTATTATATTATTATTATTGTAACGAGTGAGAAAAAAACTCTACTGTTGAATAAGATTTTGTATCTGAAATGGACTTTAGGAAACTTCTAGCCCAATTTTTCTCATTTTACGAAGGTGACTATTGAAACTGGGAAATTTGAAGTAATTTGCCCAAAGTCACTCAGGACCTAGAACCCAGTTTGTCTAATTTCCAGGCAAACAACCATATTACTAAGTCATGTGTCCTTTTTAGCATGTGATGCCATTTCTTTTAAACTTAGACTAAAAAGCATTGTTCATTTCGTCAATAACGACAGGCTCATAAATGATACACAATCCATGTTTGTTGAGTTGAACTGATCTAGTTACTTGTAAAGTGATGCATCTCAGAATGTATAAATGCATTAATTCAGATTCATTTATCAAATATCTGGCTGACCCCTGCAGGTAGTAGAGTTTTATTTACCTGATATGAGACAAATACATTATAATAATAAGAGATATATAGGAAAATCCCAATCTTCGGAAACATGGAAGGTCCTATTGCATGGAGAGAGGATGAGGGTGTAGTTTAAGGTTTGGGGTACCTGAGAAGAGCAGTGAAGTGTCACGGAGACTCACTTAGGGTGAACTTCACCAAAGTCATCTTTGCCTACACCTGTGGTGCCTGAATTAGAGGCTTAGGAGAGTGGAGGTCAGGAAGAGTTGCTACAGCAGGATAGTACACAAGCATGTCAGGCAATGCATGAGCACCACGATTCTCAAGAAAATGCAGTTGCAACATAATTCTTCATAGCTCTCTTGCATTTCTGCATTTCTTGTTGTGTTGGGATCACCCAGACCACCCTCAGATTCAGTGATTCACTAGGACGACTCACAGGACACAGCAAATGGTTGTATTCACAGCTATAACATACCCTGTTTCCCCGAAAATAAGACCTAGCCAAACAATCAGCTCTAATGTGTCTTTTGGAGCAAACATTAATATAGAACCCAGTATTATATTATATTATATCATATCATATCATATTATATTAATTATAAGACCAGGTCTTATAGTAAAATAAGGTTGGGTCTTATATTAATCTTTAATATAAGATTAATATAATCTTATATTATATTAACATAATCTTGCATTATATTAGTATAATATAATATATTATATTATATCATAATATATTATATTATATATCATATATATTATATATATATATATTATATATATATTATTACAGTGAAAGGATAGAAGGCAAATTACAGTGAAAGGATAGAAGGCAAATCAGCAAAGGAAAGTGAAACATAGGACAAAGTCCAGAGGAAACCAGACACACGCTTCCAAGAATCCTCTCCCAGAAGAGTCACACAGGAGTCAATTACTCCAGAAACTAGTAGTGACAAAATGTGTGAAATGTGACTGTGAAACAGGGCAGCTCATTAGAGACACATTGTCCTGGGTTTTTATTGAGAGCTGGTCAGGTGGCAGCTTCTGCCACACACGTACCAAAATCCCAGACTCCCAGAAAGAAAACGGGTGCTCAGTTTTTACAATCTAGTTTCAGTGAGCTACTCTTATAATGTACAGATAATTTTATGTCAGTGTAGAGAACTGCTTACCGTTCATGTCCCTAGATGCCAGCCAAGGGTCCACCTTGCAAGCAAGCAGGACTTTCTAAGGATAGCTAACTCAGATCTGCAAAGTAGACTCTTTACTGCACATTCATAAAAATACACAATGACAGCTTTTGTTCCAGACCATCTTTTCAAAGATATTTCTATAGTGAACAGCCTTGGAAGATGGAGATAAAGTCTCTCTCCAGCACAAAAGTTGGGCAGGTTTTCTTGTAGGCCATTATAAACATTGGCCTACACCAACACCAGGGGAGCGGGAAAGAAAAAAGTACCCATGTGAACGTGAAGTTCAATCTTCCTGCTTTGCTGTAAGTAATAAAGTCCTATGTCTCTGGCCTAGGAGCTTCATGTTTTCTGCCAGCAACCATAAAATTGTGACAGGCTAAACAGTTAGCTTGCAACTAAGGTAAAATCTCAAACCCTTTCATATCTTGTCACTAGTCATGTTAGGATTTTCTGGGGCTCCTATGGAAAGAGTGGAGTAAGAGAGCTGGAGCTCATAAAACTACTCTGAGTATAGGTTGGCCATTGTGGACAATTACACCCAAGATATCTGCTGTTTACTTAAGGCAATGCAATTGATCACATAGGTCACTCACTGGTAGTAATAGAGACATACTGTGTGGTTCAACTTATAAATAAATTTAAAAAAAATTAAGAAAGGCTGGGGCAAACAGAAACCAAGCAGTGTCTGGAAGCTCTAGTTTAATTTGTTGAGGTCTATTTAAATTTTAAGGCTAGATAGAGTTTTATTCCTCTTACCTTCCTAAGTATACCCTGAAAACTATAGCATTATATGTTTTAAGTTTTATTTTTTGTTTGTTATTTACTGGAAACTTTCACAAAAAAACTCTGAAACTTCTTTGCCTTTTTTCTGATATAATGTAAATTTAATAAACTATTAGGGTTTAAGATTGATGAGTTTTAACAATTGTACACAACCATTTAACTACCACCCAAAACAGGAAATGCAATTTTGTGGCTACATGTGGCTATTTAACATTCAATTTTAATTAATTAAAGTTAAATACAATTTACAGTTTATTTCTTTAATCACATTAACCACATTTACAGTTCTTAATAGTGCCACAAACATGGAGCTATTGAAAAGCAGAACCGGTCTGACAATTAAGTTCACGAACTTGTTGTAAAGATGTTGCTAACCTGTTTTAATATCAGAGGGATTAGTCATTATGAATTTGTACTAACTGGACAAACAGTTAACCAAGT
The DNA here is from genome assembly GCF_036562045.2 of Rhinolophus sinicus. Taxonomy (NCBI): domain Eukaryota; kingdom Metazoa; phylum Chordata; class Mammalia; order Chiroptera; family Rhinolophidae; genus Rhinolophus; species Rhinolophus sinicus. The sequence continues at coordinate 44,327,055 of NC_133757.1, read as the reverse complement.
TTACTATTTGAAAGTGCTGAAAAGGATCCGTGAAAAAGTTAGATGACCTGAACTTTTTGCCAACAATTCATGGCTTTTGCATCACAACAATGTACCAGCTCACACTGGCACTGTCTGTGAGGGAGTTTTTAGTCAGTCAACAAATAACTGTATTGGAACACCCTCCCTACTCACCTGATCTGGCCCTCAGTGACTTCTTTCTTTACTGGAAGATAAAGGAAATATTGAAAGGAATACCTTTTGATGACATTCAGGACATCAAGAGTAATATGACAGCAGCTCTGATGGCCATTCCAGAACAAGAGTTCCAAAATTTATTTGAAAGGTGGACTAGTGCTGGCATCAGTGCATAGCTTCCCAAGGGGAGCACTCTGAAGGGGACCATAGTGATATTCCGCAGTGAGTTATGTATACTCTTTCTAGGATGAGATTGCAAATGTAATTGTCTGACCTCGTACATTTAGAACATTGCAGAATATGATAGAAATGTCCTTTTAAAATTAGTAGCCAGCAACATTAGAAAGTGGTTTCTTTTACTCATGATAATGTTGAGATTCATCCACATCATTGTGCATTTCCAGTAATAACACAGTTGACTCAAAGATGCAGATATAACTATTGCTAAAAGTTACTTCGGGTTAAGTTTACATGACATTCAAGGAAGAAGTCAGAACTAACAATAAATCTATTTTCACTCCTTCATAACTCATACAGAGACACTTCTACACACACACCATAAACACTTATATAGACACACCCACACAGATGGAGACATGTATATAAACACACACACACACACAAACACACACTCACTCACACACATTAACATAGTCACTCATTCCTCAAGTAATATGATTTTTCTTAACTTTCTAAGATGAATAGACATTCTCAGGTCACTAGCTCTCCATATTGCCAGCTGAAAAAAATAGATAAATAACTCTCAAAAGCAGGTAATGTCAAATACCATTTACGTTTGGGACTGAATATTACTCCCTCTCAGTGAGGCCCTGTGATGCACATTTTGATTCCAATTTTAAAGCTATGAAGAGGAAAGTTACATTTTTAAAGAATATGGGACTTCTTGTTTTTGAGTTATAAAATAGATCTTAAAAGTATTAAGAGTTTTATAATTATTCTTTCTAGAAATTGAAAAACCTAATTATATATTAGAGGAGTGAGTTTCCTTTCCCTGGAGGTATTCAAGCAGAAACCGCACAACCACTACTTCTGAGCCTTTCAAAAAGCATCAATCTACAAGGCAGCCAGTTAAATTAGATACCCTCTGAGGTAACTTCCAAACTGTAGTCTCTATAATTCCACCAATTTCTCCTGATTTTAACATTTCAATCATATTTTATGTCTGAGGTATTAAGATAGGGGTTTCTAATATGATTGCTTTGACTATATTATTTTTTGAAACAAGATTTTACATATATGTGTGTGTGTGTATATATATATCTTGTTCATGATATGTATATATATATGTATATATACATATACATATATACATATACACACATATATATGTATATATATATGTGTGTGTGTGTATATATATCATTAAAATGAAGGGGAGACATGAACAATTGATTAGCTTCTAAGTATACTGTGAATTATCTAATCTTCTGAGACTAAAATACTCCTTTGGAAGTGACCACATATGCTTTTCAGGAATATAGTGTTCAAGTTAAAATAAGCAACTAACTGAATTATTTGGGAGCATTTAACTATTCAAAAAAAAGTTCAGATCTTTACAAATTTTTCAGTCAGGAAATGTATTAACACCTCCATTATGTTCAGAGTAAGCAAAAGTACTTATACAACCAATATGCTCAATTAATGTACTGCTAAGACTTTTTTTTTTGAAATTACAAAGATGTGTAAAGGTTAGGTAAAGAGGAGGTTTTTTTCAAAAGGTGAAATAGAGGGGAATTCTGACTGCCTGAGGTAAAGCTGCACAAGTAGATTAAAAATCCAAAGGAAGCAGAAAGGGAGAGACAATTATACTTGGGTTTTTAAAATGATTCCTGAGATAGATTCAAGTTCAAAATCTTATGAAGCCTGTTTTCTCAGTTACCAGGTAGCAGGAACTATTTTGTAGGTAACTCATCTTATCTGCAACTTCACACACTTTTTTAATTGATAAAGTATATTCTTTTGTAAAGGAAATTGCACAGAAAAATCATTAGTTTTTACATAACAATTTTTAAAAACCGCTTTTGTGCATAAATTCAAGAAAATTATTTGAGAATGTACTGTTCATATCTGCATAATATATTACTGATCTAGACATTATTTTTATTGTTGTTTCATTGTTATTCAGAAAAGCATTGAGAAAAAAAATGCCATCCTTATTTTCTATCCGTAATACTCAAATGAAAATCTTTCTCAACCTTTTTGAATACTTACACAATCAATTGCACTCTCATTGTGTTCTTGAGGGTGCATTATTTTTTAATTGGGTTCATGACATTTCTCATACATACTTTATCTCTTCATGAAGATAGTAAACTTACAAAACTCATGAACCATCCTTTCCATTTCCTATGCATTTATCCCAAATTCCCACAATATGGTTTTACTGTCAGTTCCAAATATCTGCTTTACTAATCCAATGATAATTCCATCTTTTGTTTCAGAATAATCTCTAGTTAACCACACAACGTATGCTTCTGAACATGTCTATAACTATTGTATGTATTTATTCCGTTTATCAGTGATTAATATGTAGTATGATTTTGTTATTGTATCCAAAAAAAGAAAAAAAAAGAAAAAAGAATCCTTCATTGCAGTACAAACTTCTCAAAGGCAAGATCCATTTGATTTCATCTCTTCCCTCAATTCACCATAGTATGCTCAACTATGATTTGCTGAATTTAATCAGATATTCTGGGCAACTTTATATTAATTAAGTGGCTTCGAGAAATATGAAATAGCCTCTAATTTTTCAAATGGCAAAAATACATAGTTTATATACCTTTCAAATCATTTCATTCAATTTCCCTAGGTTTTCTTTCTTTCTTTTTTTTTGAAATACCAGACACAGGCCCTTAAGAATATATCCTAGTTAACAATGGAGGACATTGGTGAGTTATGAAATGGGACATTCTCCAGCATTTGGTTTTCAGGGTATCCACGAAATGGCCCTTCTTGATTTTTCATGTCTGTTCATCAGAATCTATCAGGTTAAATGTTATTCAGTCAGAGGGTAAGGGGGGCAGGGGGTGGGGGGTGGGAGATGAGGGTAAGGGGGATCGAATATATGGTGATGGAAGGAGAACTGACTCTGGGTGATGAACACACAATGGGATTTATAGATGATGTAATACAGAATTGTACTCCTGAAATCTATGTAATTTTACTAACAATTGTCACCCCAATAAATTTAATAAAATAAAATTAAAACAAACAAACAAACAAAACAAAACAAAACAAAAAAAATGTTATTCAGTAAGTTCCATGGTTTTTAACTATTCACTTATGGAACCCAAGGAATTTGAAACTTCTCTTCATTTTGTGCCTTTTATTGAACAATGTCCTATATAAAGTATAAACTAATTTAAAAATTAATTTGTCCATTCCATTTCATTTAGAAATTGGGTACAGAATTAAGCTATAATGTATCTCTAATCCCACAATAAAAGCATGTCCGTTATTTATACTTTAATACACAAAATGTCCTTCCACTATTTAAGTGTGTATGTTTTAAAACAAAAGCATGATCATACTGTGCGTAAAGTTTTGTGCTTTTTGTTTCCCCACATAATATTATGACAAGGACAGTTTCTTACATCATAATTAACCTTCTTCCCAAACATATTTTTATTCATTTATAATATCTCATCTAATATATGTACCACTGTTTTAGGATTTTGGTTTATTTTTTATCACTCTAACAATTAATAACATAGTAAATTTCTCAGTAGATATTACTTTTTGGGTAACTCTGAATATTTCTTTCTTTTTTGAATATTTCCCTTAAATCATTCCTAGAGATAGAATTATCAGACTAAAATTATGAGAAAAATTTAAGGTACACTATTGACACTGTAAAACTCTCCCCTAAAATACTTTAGTAGTTTAAACAAACGTCAAGCATCTACATGTCAATTTTGTTTTGTTGGATATTGAAACACACCCAAACTATACATTTGCTGTCATGTAAATATTTGATTATTTCACTGAAGTTTTAGTAAGTAAATCCATATGTGCATATACACACACACACATGCACACAGAAGTACAAAAAAAAGAGGTTTTCCACATATAAACAAAAGATTCTGAGAATTCTTATTGTCTGACATGCTTCAGTTATAAATTAATTATTAGTGGAAAATTCTCTAAGTAGAATTTCACTTCACTACTTCCTCATACCTGCAAATAAAATACCAATACTCTTTTATGTTCATGATTGGATTCATGAAAAAGACGAAATGATAAAAGGTAGAATACTAAAAAAGTCCAGTAATTTCCCAAATCTACATCTCTTTGCACAACAGGCTCCTTCAATAACAGATACCTGCAAAAATATATTATTCATTCTGTCAGTGAGACAAGCAGTTGAGATGGCTAGATTATTATAATTTGAAATTCAGATATTGTTTACCTGAATTTAGTATTCACATAAAAATGTAAATTCTATTTTAAGGTATGTATTGGTAAATATTTTTGAACGTTTTCAAACACTCATTTGCAAAGGTTTTGTTTTTGTGTTGTGATAATATTTCATTATTTACTTCTTTGTTTTTTTAGAGGACATATATTGTTGCATCATATCTGCTATTATATCTCAAGTCTAACACTGATTTGTTTATTCATATATTCTAGATATACAGAATGAGATAACTACATTAGTTATTACATTAATCATTTGTTAATTACAGTTCAGATTTCTAGCCTCTGGAGAACAGAAACACATTGTTGGGCAATGCTACCTTTTGGAGCATTCTACAATAACCAAGTCTTGAAGAAATGGAGTAGCCCAATTAATTAAAGCAGCTATGATTGTATGCTTCTTTACCCCCAAAAGAGGAAAATAAATCCCATAATTTTGACTGCTTCATGGGTGCAGTATGAGAGCAACTCAAGGTTAATAAACCAAATAGTTGAAATTAGGGAATTTGAAATTCCCTAATGCTATATATGTTGTTAAGCACCTTTTAATATATTTATTTATCAACTGTGTATTTCTTTTGGTGAGGTTTTTGATTAAATCTTTTACCAATTTTTAAAATAGGGTTATTTGTTTTGTTGATGAGTTTTAAGTGTTCTTTGTGTATTTTGGATACAAGTCCTTTAACAGATATGTGTTTTGTAAATATTTTCTTTTTGTCCATGGCTTGTCTTTTCTTTTTCTTAACAGTGTATTTTAAAGAGCAGAAGTTGTTTATTTTGTTGTTTTTTGTTTGTTTGTTTGTTTGTTTTATTTTAATGGAGTTCAACTTATGGATATCCTGCTTCATGGTGCTTTTGGTGGTGCATCTAAAAACTCTTCACCAAACTCAAGATTTTCTCCTAGGTTATCTTCCAGAATTTCATAGTTTTTCATTTTACATTTAGGTCTATGACCCATTTTGTGTTAATCTCTATAAAAAGTGTCTAGATTATTATTTTTTCCTGTTTGGATAGTCAGTTGTTCCAGTACCATTTGTCGAGAGACTATCCTTTATTTATGGAATGGCCTTTGCTCTGATAAAACCCAAGGCAATTAGAATCTGGCAAAAGAGTTTCCTTTGAGGTCAGGCTTTTGTTAAGAACAACAGAATGCCCTGAGTACATTTTAAAATGGTTACTTTTTCCTTTCTTGTGCTGGGCACATAGGAGGATTTTTTCCCAGTCTTCACCTTGAGAACCTGCTTCAGTTCCTGGAGGTGTGGGTGCCCCTTTAAAACTGGGCGCCCTGGAATCTTAACTTGAGCTTTTCCATACTGAGACTCCAGCAACCCATCAGTCAGAGTTTAAATATGTGTTTCTACTGGTACTATCCTCAGAGGTGAGCTTCTGCTCCTGGTAAGGTAAGATTCTCATATTCATCTTTTTCTCCATTTTTTAGAGTGGCAGCTTACTCTGTGAACTTAATTATTACCTTTCACAAATTGTTCAGCTTTTTCCTTGCAAAGACAGGACTGATGACTCCAAGCTCTTTACGTGTCAGACGGGAAACCAAAAGTGTATCTTACTTCTTACCATCGACTTGACAATAATTTCCAAGTAAACGTATGTAACTGAATATTGAACAATATCATTATTTTCAAAATAGTTTTCTATTTTTTAAATAGATACTCAAACAGAACAGTATTTGATGGTAAAACAAAATTGGCACACGTTCATTGAGGTCTCTCAAAAGGCCACTGATAAATAGCATCCCGCTTTCCCACATGACTTCACTGGAGAAATAAAATGGAGTAGCAAAGGGAACACAAATATAACTTGTAGAATGTTCACGTTGCAAGATATTATTCTGGGTACATGGATTTGCTCAAGGAATATCCCCAAACTGAGCAAATTATTCGATAGCTTGGGCCAAGCTTTGCAGGTCAGTGGCAGCAATTTTCTCAGTAATGGAAAAGTACCTGGAGGAACAGTGCTAACCAACTTTGCCTTATGAGCAGTTTATCCTCAAGAGGAAGAAAAGAAGAGCAGGGCCATACATATCAAGTTCTTGTTCCCAAACTCACTAACGAAGCCTCTCTTTACAACCCTTTGGGACAAATTGAGTAATGGTACAGATAGAGGCCAGGGGTGTGCTTAAGCAAATTCTGTCCATATGAAAACTAGTGGAGTGGGGGAAAGCCATTCTACTCTAATAACAGAGTTTAATAACTTTCACCATTACTGAGCCTTTATTAGGCCAATGCCCACCGAGATTTTCCAAGATGGTCAGGATCAGACTTTGACTTCCCAACTCAGCTTTTCTTACTGTCTAAAAAGATCTCTCAAACTGGTAGTCTGCAACCATGGGCAAACTTTGTTTTGTTATTCTGCATAAAGCATTGTGTTCTCTTTCTTAATTTCTGCCAACATTTTTAATGAGAAATTCACCTACATTGTAGATATGCAGCTTCTCTTAAATCTATAGATAGCAACATTGGGTCTTATTGCCAAATGGCAACAATCTCCTGCACCTGAGTAACAGCTGTTCTCACTAAACGATGTGAATACTCTTCTTCTTGCCAGTTTTCACCAATTACTCAATGTTATCCTCATGCTCTTACACATTCATTTATGTGTCTGTCCTCTGGAGGCATTTGGATATGTTGTCACTGCTCTAAAGAGAACCAAGTTGAGTCATATTTTAGCACTCCTATCTTATCTGTAGGTAACATCTGGAACAGTTCTGGGATTGTAAACCCAGAAGACCCTGAGCCTCCGGTTTCTATCCACACACATTTCTTGTCCCCATCCCACGTGCCTGGTCTATTTATTTTGTAGCCTTCCTCTTTCCTGATTTTCACTCTAAGATTGGCCTTAAAAACTCAGTTATGCCCATAGACCATACGCTCAGGCCCCTAGATCTCGTGTGTATAACTTGTGTTTAAATCTCTGAATCGGCTTAGTTGGAACCCATAGAACTAGAATGGCCAATGATGAAGGCTATGATGCCTTCGTTTTCTAGATAGACCTATGGATATCTCCGCCTCCTGTCTAGACTTGATTGAGCTCAAGCCACACTTAGTTACATTGTAATATATATGGCTGGTCCGAAGGCAGAGTCAGAACAGCAGGGTTGTGAGTCAAAAAAGCTGATCATACTGCCAAACTGGAGAGGCCAGAGCAGATGGAAAGCCCAAGTAACAAGTCTAAATAAGAATAAGAAAAAAAAAAGGGGACTTATTTATAATCAGAAACTTTTAATACGCACTAAACTTATTCTGGCAGAGGGAAAGTTATGTATTTAAAACAGGGCTTTTACTTTCCATTCTAGTTGATACCCAGAAAAAAGAGACAAGAACAGATTTATTCATGAACAATACAAGATTATCTTAAAATGAAATTTTTAATCTTTGCAACATTTGAACAACTCTCTTTTTTTTTTTCTTTTTACGAAGATAATGATCGCTTAATTTGTAGTTTCAGTAATGCTTACTTTTACATTAACACTTCAGTGAAACTACCTTGTGGTTACTGAATTTCCTTTTGAATATCTACTATATGACATTTGTATGAGTTTTCTCCAAAGCCTTTTTTATAAAGTAGGGGTGAAACACAAGCAGCCATTGCTGGAAGTTTTGACTCAGGACTCCCTGAAGTTTATTTAGGTTCTGCTGCTTCTTAACTACAACATTTCTCAACACATAGAAGATAATCTCTCTAATAATGCTCTAATATAAAACTCTTTTCTTACATACCAGAGAAAGATAGACAAGGGCTAAGTGGAGGTAAAGAGGGTATTTGCTAGCCCTATAAGACAGAGGAATTCCCACAATATCATTTCCCCCCCAGGCAACATATAGGCTGAAAGACAGAGGAAAGAAGTATCAGTACAAACTGGGGAGGGATGGGGGTATGGGGGGTGGTGTATAGCTGAATTTATCTCACTGAGGAAAGAGCCCAGGGAGCCAGGAAGTCCCCAATGGAAGGCTCCTGCCATTTTATGGACCCACGGGTTGGAGAAGGTAGAGGGGAAAACGCTAGGAGTGGAAAACTACTGAGAACTGAGCTAGAGTAGAAAAAAGTGTTTTCAAGCTCCCCTTGCCCTCCTCCCACTAAGGAGATCTTAGCAGAGGCCCACCATGAGGAGGCCTTTAACTGGAGTGCTAGGCTAGGAATCGAGACATGCATTGGGTCTGCCTCCAGAGACAGCAAATTAAATTTCCTTTTTTATCTCTGTCCCTTTGCCTTTTCTCATGCTGTTCCATTTCCCCAGAAAAACCTTTATCTTCTCCTTCAGATGAACTCTTATGCATTATTTTGGCCCACATTTATCTCATTTATATTTAAGTTTCCTGTGGAACATTTGTTTAAAACTGACCCGAGGCCTGAGAGAGGGTGTCCTGCCCTAGACCCCATGTTTTAGAGAGTCCTGCTCTGGATATGGCCAGCCTATAACAAAAACCCACATCCTCCGTGCTTCTAGAGAATGTCCATTGTATCCAGAATTCCAGAAGTCATTGCTCAAATTTCTTGACCTAATGGTTTGTACAATACAAGCCATGGAGGGGTGGCAGGGGCGGGGGGTGTGGTTTTTAAGGATGGTGATGGATGAAGATTGAACAATACAGGTGGCTGGAATGTCCATAGATCCTTGTTGTGGTAGATTGAGCCTGGGGTAGAAATAAAAGGGGAGCTTCTGGAATTAGGGGCTCAAAATGTCTTATCCCTATACCAAGAAGTTTCCACAGTAAACTCACTGGAGTTAAAAATATTTACATTCACAGTGGCTTTCAATATTGTGATGAAGATATGTGTTTTTGATAGCAAGGGTTTAAAACATGTTTAGTATAAAATTTTGTTAGCTTGATTTATAACTTTTAAATATTTAGACAAACGGTGTTCAGCCTCTATTAGTGTTCTTGCCTGAGCCTTGCAAATATTAGGAGTGGGACTGCATTTGCTACAATAGGTATTTTATCTGCAATCTCTAAATTTAAATATTTTATTCTCTGTGGTTTCATAGTACTTTGTATGTTCTACTATTACATTTTCATGGGGTGTATTAGTCAGTCATCTTCATGGGTCTTTCCTTCACTGGACTATGAGTTGCACTGGAGAAAGTGTTCTTTTCATTGCTACTCCCTTCTCTGTCTATATTATGGTGGCACCACATAAAAATTATGACCAATGCTGAAATTCAGACTAATTGAATTTCTTCAGTCTTTATCTTTCTGCATTTCTTCATCCAATTGGTCTCTCATTTTCTGGTGCCTTTAGCTACACACATTACCTTGCCCATCTTGTTTTACTCTGTTTAGATTCTATAAACTTAGAATGTTCACTTTGTTACCGAGGTAAAAATATAATAGCATGTCCTTTCCCAAGGTCTACTCTCTGCCCCTGGAACAAATTCCTATCAGACCAAAGCCTTCAAGACATGTCAGGGTTAAATCCTCAGCCATAGTGTAGTTCTGCACAGGGAAATTGGACAATGTATACAAGAAAACTACTCATAACGATTATAAAAAATACAGCAACTAACAAGATTTAGCATAATATGTTATGGAGAGTGGGACATAGACCAAAGCCCCTCAGTAAACATTGTATACATCATTGCACTGTCTAGGTTATGTTAACTTGTGACTCACTATTCAGATACCTGGCAACGTAGAAATCATTATTTCCCTATTACATTTGAGGATATAAACATATAGAGATAAATCAACTTGACTAAGTTTGCATAGCTTATGAGTTACGTTTCTAGGATTCATACCCAGGTGTATAGTCCTTAGATCCTGCTAGACTGCACTTTCTGCTAGTCATCGTCGCGTGGCTGCCATCTACCAAGTGTTTAATACATTGTTTTGGTCAATCAATGTTTGTTAAATTCATGAATAAACAAATCAATGAGAGAGATGGGTGAATGGATGAATAGATAGCAGATTTATAGTTAGCAGAAATCATATACTAAACGCCCTGTGTAAGCAATTAAAGTTTAGACCCGAGAATAAAGATGTTTAACAAAAATGTAGGTCAAAATCTACCAAACCACAAACAGAAACATTTTAATTTCTTCATTAGTTCATATAGGTAATATCTTCCATCCTGAAAGATCATTCAAAATAGAGATAATAGCAGAGGCTTTAAAACTGTAGTGTGCATAACACCAATGTAGGGCATTTTTTTTTTTTTTTTAAAGGAAGGTCCATAGGCCTCACCTCCAGGGATTCTGCAGACGTGAGGCTGAGGGCCATATAGTTTAACAATCATACCTGATGATTCTGATGTAAAAATCCACAAGTTATATTTTGGGACTGTCACTGTAAGAAAGTAGCCAAGATAGCCCCCCCCCCCCCCCCATCCTTAGAAAAGAGAAAAGAATAATTCAATTCTTAATAGAAGCTTGGCTAGGATGGCCCACTTACAGTGCTTTGGTCCATGTCCCATTCTCCATTTCAGGAGTCTCAGGAGTGTCCTGAGCCACTCAAGTAGGGCTGTTCATGCTCCACAGGTCAGTGTTGCTACAAGTCGGTGGCCCTCTAGCTGCCCCTCACGGTGGGTACCCCCAGGCAGCAGCAGCAAGGACCCCAGAGACTCTCTGCTTGCTGCTTTCAAGCTTTCCTCTCTAAATCACTCTTCTTCTTTCTCTGCCTTCCACCTCTTCCTTCAACTTTAGGACCTTTCATCTACTCTGGGAGTAGAAAAATTATCCCTGCAAATTTTTATGAATCTGTTGAATTAACCACTGGTTTTTAAAATTAATAAAGTATTCACAGTCTTCGTTTTCTGGTTCAACAGTGGATTGCTGTAATAGTTTCACAGTCCGAAGAAAACACAGCACAAGGGAAGGGGTTTACTGAGGGGCAATGGAAACCCCTTAAACGAAACTGCAATGCAGCCAAAGGACACTCAGTGCACTGAAAATAATTTGATAATTAGTATCATGCCTTCAATTAGATTGAAGAATGTAGTGGTGTGAATTGGAAGAACAGAATACTCTTTTTAAGTGAAAACAGTAAAAAGTAACGAATCATTGCCTATTGGTTATATGGTTAAAGTTTTCTCAAACATCTTAACCCTTGGAAACCCAATTAAGGTAAATTGAATACTGACATGTTTATTTTAAATGGGACATAACTATTAAAAGTTCTTCCACGTAAAATATTACATTTTTGAAGACTTGTTTTCTCCCATCCTCATAGTACTTGTGAATGATCATGCTTAGATCCCATCTAAAAAGGACATTGTGAACGTTTGTTTAAACATGATATATTAAGCACTTGTTTACTCTGTTGCTTTTCAAACTCCTTTAAATTGATGACGAGGAGATTTTCCAAGGGATTATACTCCAAATAAAAAGCTATGTGATGACCTATAGATACCAAGAACAACAACAGTAGCATTATTTAGGCTGAAAAGCAAACAGAAAGGTATCACCCTACTTAGCAAAATAAAGAAATATGACACCGAAGCTGATAGTCATGAAAACCCCAGTCACATGATGGCTCAACAGAGGTCCAACAGCTCTGGAAGTGTCAATAGAATGGAATGGAAAGCACTTAGTCTAGCAGATTCTTTCCTGTAAACCCATGCAGAAAAGAAATAACCTAACATCATTCCAGCAGAAGACTTACTCTATGGAGATACTGAACCCAAGAAACGGAATCCAGGAACACCAGGTACTGCCAGGGACTGGAAGCATTATTGAAGCGGGGATTAATTTAAAGACTATATATTCCAACCCACAAGACTCACAGCCTTTTCTTGATTTTGCTCTTAGGAGGTTGGCAAGAATCTCTCCCTCAAGCATGAGATTAGGGAATTCTCTCATAGGAATTTACCATCCCAAGGGAAAAAGAATCTTGATTTAAAAAATCAGATGTCATACAACAATTTCATGAGAGCTTTTTCAAATTAAAGTATTACTTGCTACTGATACTCTATGTACCGAGAGTTTCCAATCAGCTTTTCAGTGTTTCATTCTTATTAGACAATCAAGGATTGATTGCCAGAGACTTGAGAAAAGCTGTGTGATGACCTATGGATACCAAAACAGAAAAAAAAAAAAAAAAAAGGAATTAAAAATAAATAGGCCAATTCAAAATAAGAAAACAAACTTAGTAATGACAAAAATCATAAGAGATATCCTATGATAAATGATATATCCTTGAAAGAATATTTAGATATTTTAAACATGAAAATCTAAATAGAAAATAGTTACTGTATCTAAAACATAAAATGTGAAGGAATTAGATGACATTGGAATTTGAATGTAATGCAAAGTTAGTAGATAATATCTACATTTGAATAAAACTCCACCAAACAGTACAGCATGTTATATAAAAATACAGACAAATAGAAGAACTAAATTAGAATTCAATTGGCTGAGGTTGGTTACTTCTGTGAAGTGGGAATTAAGGACTGGATGGGGAGAGAATGGAGATCTGGGAACTGCTATTTTTCATTGTTTGTTGGTTCTATTTTTAATAGACTCTGTGAAACTAATTTTTAACATTACTTCTTTGTATTATTTGATAATAGTGTTACATTATAAAATATTTTATTGACATCTAGAACATTAAAAATCTTCATAATGTATGTTTAGTTTCTGTATAAAAAAAGTATGTAGCATCTGTGTATGCTATTATAAATTCTAATCTTGCTACAGTACACAGTGATAGAGGTTCTGACCAGGATACTGCTGATGGCAAAATTGTATAATATATGGGAAGCATGCAGTCCTGAAAATTTCTGAGCTTTAAAACCAGTGAGCTATCTATCTCCAAAGCCACACAGTGAAGGTCTGTGTGCAACCTTAAAATGCATAGTGTTAAGAGTCTGCAATCTGTAACAGGACCATGACTGTGCAGTACACAGTAAATATATGTTACTGTTTATTTTATGTTAGAGACTTACAGATACAATATAAAGGAAAATCCATGCTTTAAAAAGAGTAGGATTTCAAACAAATCACATACATCAAAAGAGAAACAAGTGAACTTTAGTTTACTGGGATTGCTATTATAACAGGTTCTTGGAATCCTTTGGTGCTTTTAAAACATTTATTATATGCAGGTTTCCGATAAAGTACAAACAAACCAGAACAAATGTGAATAACCTATTTTGTCTGTCTGTGTTCCTATGCATTCTTGATTTGGAACTGAGGATGCAAAACTGATTTAAAAGTGGTTTTCTGTGCTTCATGAGGCTTGCTTATAAATTCCCACAATAAATGTCTTCCTTTGCTTAATAAAAATGTGCCCAGGGCCTTTAAGAATACAGTCTTTTTCTCAAACGCTTTATTGTCCACTCTTCATCAGCAGTAAATTGTAAAGATTAACAATCTAGAATTGTAGTGAAGAAAAGAAAATCATAAAAATAATTCTCAATGTTTAATAGAGTATTTTATGAATGATTTTTAAATGAATACTGACAATCCTTAAAGGATTTATTATTTACAAGACATAAGCATATACTACCTCAACTGATCCTTCAAAATCATGTGGCAGGCAAGGCGGTCATTTTACTAAGAAAGAAACTTAGGTTCATGAAAGTTCCAGTAATTGTTCAATGACTAGGAAGCAGAATCAATCTGATTTACAACTTCTACTCCAAGTCCAGTACTTGCTGCCCTTAATTCTCTAGCCCTTCATTAAGGCAGGTTTAATATTGGTACTTTATCTGAAGAAGAGCAAAGAGGTCTGATTTTCAAATGGACTATTCTGAACAGATGCCTAACTTGTCTTCAAAATCTCAGTTTATTATTTGGGTCACATGAAGTGCACTATCCTGTTCATATGTGATTTCTCTGCATACATGGAAAGACATACCAGTAAAATCCTCCTAATATCTTTGTCCTACAACAACAGATAGCTGACACATAATAATAAAGATAATAGCAATAACAGTGATGATAATGATGATTTTGGTAGCTAACAACGATCACATCCAATTTGACATGCACTGTCTAGGTGTTGTAATATCTCAATTTACTCAATCCTCACCATAATTTTATGAGATTGGCACTAGAATTATACCCATTTTACAGATGAGGACAATGAAGACCAGAGATAAGTCATCTACCTAAAGATAGGCAGCTAGAAAATGGAGGAGCCATGCAATCTGGCTACAAAAAGTGTCTATGCCTAAAGCCTCTAGTTATGTTTTTGTAACATTGTCTCTTTTACAACCTCAGGTACATATGTAAAGTGAATTTGTTTCAGGACTTAGAAACAACTATGCTTCCTGAAGCTTATATTACTTATATGATATTACCTATATTATACATAATATTATATATGCAATATAAACACATATATAATTATATATGCCATAGCATATATAATATATGCTATATATTATATACAATATATAATATATTGTGTATACAATATATAATATTATATACTCTAGAAACATATTTTCATTAATCTCACAGTCTCTGTGGTACGCAGTAAAGTCCTGAACAAAGAACAACACATTTGGCAATATTTTTCATATCCACTTGGATGCCTTGTTGGGAGATACCATGTATCACATGAAAACTGAATGACTCAGTGAGGAGGACCAGAGGTGGGCACTATTTCGTTGGAAAGTGATTCTGAGCTCTGAGCTACCCACCAGATTTCTGACTTGAGGTTATAAAGCCTCATGCCTCAACTACAAATGCTACTAGGCAGGAGACATCTGGGTAGACAAGGATTGTCACCTCAGTCCAGCTTTGCAAAGCAGTTTTGCCAACCAGAAATACTCAGAGTCTTAGCATCCACTTTAAAAGCAAAAATACTCTTCTCATCTTCCACATATCCAGATGCCATCCTGGAAAGAAGCCAGGAAGGCATTCGGAAATTGAATCCCTGCAAAACTAAGAGCTTTTTCTTATTTGTGACCAAATATTACACAAAATAAACTATTTAAATGACCGATTTTGAACATGATAGTTCTGACAATTGAACCTCTACTCCCTTTAGTCATCTGGTGAAAGCATGAGGCAAAGACTCGATTAGTCCCAAACAAAACCAAGGCCTTACATAAAAGGTATCATTTGAATAAATTTGTTTAAATATTTATATACCTCACGAGGCCAGTTGATGATGGCTGTCACTGAGATATGCCTCTGTCATAAAACTCTCCATCCTTGTGTATGCCTATGCCCTTGCTCACCTGTGTTAGTCTGTGTATGCCCCTCCCCACTTGCCTCACCCCTTTCTGTCATAATCTGAAGCTTCTGTCAATTTATACGTTAGCCTCACACCTACTCTTCCTTTCTATCCTTTCTCCTCTCCTGTCACTCCTTGCTCTTCTTTTTATTTTCTAAGTTAGTTAATTCTATGGCTATCACAGAAATTATAGTCACAACAGAAAATCCTGCAGAGACTGTTGTTATTGGAAAAAGAAATAACTGAAGACTGAGAAGTGGGATTGTGAGGTGAATGACAGACGAAGAAAATAACATTCTGCAATGTAGTCTCAGAACAGGAGACAAAAGTGACAGGGCCTAGATGTAAAGAGAGGGTGAGGGAGCCAGGTCACGAAGATCCCACTAGACTCTGTTGTGCTCTAGCACAGAGGTTTAATAAATAGCATTAAAAGTGGAGATGTCTTCTTTAGTTAAAGGCAAGTTAACAGTGTGAATAGAAGTCCACCCAATATATCTTCCATAAAGAGTTCCAAATTACTCTGCAGTTTGGAGCACTTACAGACAGAAGCAGAGTCTCTTCTATATAGCCAGCTTCAATTATCTCATGACTTTGTAAATGTATATGTATGTGCACTGTGTGACCTGGTCCTTTTTATCCCATACATGTTTCTATTGAAAAACCCTATTTGCCTGGATGTCTTTTTCTCCCAGTTCTAACAGTTTGTATCTCTCTGCTATATGTCCCCATGTCTGGAGCTGCTTCCGATGCTTTGTCACTGCTTTTGCTCCTGGCAAAATCTTTAAGTGACCACTTGTATGTGTTACTCTCTCCTGGCTGAGACTGTTAAGGAAAAAAAATCACCAGACATGATGAGAAGACAGAAGTTAATTTTATTCCAATACTATTGCCAGCAACTACAAAAAGCTACTCTGCCAAGCCTGGTGGACTAAGCAGATCTACCTAATACATAGAAACAAACTCAGAGAGGCAGCCAAAATGAGGAGATACAGAAACACGTCCCAAATGAAAGAACAGGAAAAATTTCTGTAAAAGAACTAAACAAAATGAGGCAAGCAAGCTACCAGATGCCAAGTTTAACACACTGGTTATAAGGATATTCAATGAACTTAGTTGTAGAATAGATTAGCTCAGTGAGAATTTCAACAGAAAGACAGGAAACATTTAAAAGGAGATAGAAAACATAAAAAAAGAACCAGTCAGAAATGAAGAATACATTTGTTGACACAGATTTTCAGCATATAATGTGACATAAATTTAGACTTGATACGTAATATCTACAGTTCTAGGATTTATCATATTACCTCTCTGGTGTAAACTCTGTTTTTCTAGCAAAATCTGTTAGAAACTGTTCAGAGTTAAAAGAAATAATTGGAAATTTTCTAAAACAAAACAAAAAATGTTAGTAACTTTTAAAGATATATCTAAGAAATTAAAGTTAACTTTGATATGTAGGCTTACTCACTGTTAGGTAAACAACGGAACTATTACTTTAAAAATTGAGGTCACATCTTTCTTTGCTCAAGAGTAAACACAATGACATAGGATGAATAATATTTGCATTATAAGACCAAAATATTTTCCATTTTCATCTCATTAATCATACATAAAACTTATTGATAATCATGTTGGTGTATTTTAAAAACATTAAATTTGAAAACAGAAGAGAAACTTAAAATTCTGGGTCATAACATACCAGCAAAATTATTATCATGAAAATCATTGTGAATGGTTTCATGCCTCTTTGAGATAAGATAACATCAAATGAAATATTCAGTTTTGCTTCAATCCTAACACTCTTGTGATTAAAAAAAAAAAAGGGTGTCTTTCTTTTTGCCCCAAATGTATAATTAAGTGAAGCTAAAATGAATGTTTATTTTAATTTAGCAAAAGGGAAAATGCTTGCCAATCACATATTAAATGAAACAATTTTTTAGAGAAGTGACCATAAATTCTGTCATGAAAGTGATTTATACTTAATCATGTAGAACAATATTTTCATTAATTCTTTCATGCATTTACAAATTGAAACATTGATTTTTATGTTTCCTTTCGTCTTTTCCTTTCAAAATGTTCAGTTTCTTCACAGAACACTACTTTTACCTTTGTTGTGCTTTTCTTTGCCTGTTTTCTTTGACACGTGAATCTGAGCTATCTTTCACAGAGGTAACATTATTTAAGTTAAGCTAAATCTGAGCCTCTAAGAACATCTGTTTCTCTAGATACAATACCCTATTGCTAGTAAGTGCTTTATAATGTTATATCTCTTATGAGTCAAGTATTTTAAAGAAAAAGAAAACTATTGGATTCATAAGTAATACATGTGTAAAAGGATGTATGCACAAAAATAGTTAATAAACGGATAAAGCAAAAACTGCATATCAGTTTTGGTTCCTCCATGAAACTAGTAATGGGAACCATAAGTCATTTCCTTCCAAGTAGATTGTTGGTTTACAGGACTCAGGAAAAAAGATTTTTCAACTGAACCCAGAGTCCTCATTTTAGAAACTAAATATCTAAGTGAATTCATCATGGAAATCACATTTCTATTTCAAATTAACTGCAGATTCTTGGTGAGTCTAGAGGGACTCCTCAAGAAAGTCATCAATAATAAATGTAGGACTGAAACTGAAGGTAACTCATGCAAATTGTTGATATGTATTACTGCAAACATCCACAATAACTTATTATTTACATCCTTAGGTTTATTTTGACAAAAAAGAGGGTATACGATTTTACTGATTTGAATATTCAACAACCTTGTGGTTTTAGTACACTGTTGTGTTAAGATTTTACATATACTGTATTCAACATGCAATTTGCATTGCAAGGGTTTCTATGGAAAAAGTCTTAGGAAAATTAGATCAAAATTCAAACTACCATGTTTCCCTGAAAACAAGACCTAGCCGGAAAACCGGAAAATCAACTCTAATGCGTCTTTTGGAGCAAAAATTAATATGACTTGGTCTTATTTTACTATAAGATCGGGAATATAATATAATATAATATAATATAATATAATATAATATAATATAATATAATATAATATAATAATATAATATGACATGATATGACATGACATGACATAACATAATATAATAATATCAGGTCATACATTAGGTTTTATTTCAAAAGACGCATTAGAGCTGATTATCCAGCTAGGTCTTATTTTCGGGGAAACGGAGTATGCATTACAATTGACCTTTACCATCCTGAATCTACAGAAAGGCAGAAAAGTCATGTTTAAATTAATGAATTTATAGTTGGTGAATACCTAAAAGTAGAATAACTACAAGTAGTTTTTGAAAGCTATCAGGCCACAAGATCTGATTGAAGAAGAAACCGCAGCACAAAATATTTCCAGAGAAGGCAGTGAGACAAGGTAGGTACCCCTTTAGGTACAAAAGGAGCATGGAGATATTAGACACTGAGAGCATGAAGAGGCTGGGATGAGGCTGCCGCCACATTTCCGCTTCCCAGACCTTAGGACAGCAAGAGAGGCACCAACCAAGTGGACGGTCAGAGGCAAGACAGTGCACTTTGGATATGAAGATGAATGGTAAAAAACAGCCATTGCTAATTTTTGTCCTTTGTGTTGTCACATGTTTTAGAACCGGCGTCTCAATTAATAATAATAATAATAATAATAATATAATAATAAATATCTGCTGGAATTTTGGTGGGTTTGTATTGAATGTAAAGACAAATCTAGGGAGAATTGCCATATTTAAAATATTAAATCTCCTCTTTCATTGGCATGGTGTATCCTTACATTTATGTGGGATTTTTAAATTCCTTTCAATAGTATTTTCTACTTTTCACATGATCCATTAGATTTATTCCTAAGTCTTTGGCAGTTTTGATGAAACTGGAAATGCTTCTTTACATTTGTTGTTGTTCCTGGTATATAAAAATAGAATTGATTTAAAAAATTGATATTTTCGTATAATGACCATTTTCCAGTGAACTCACTAAATTCATATGTTAATTTTAAGAGTTTACTTGAGGATTTATTTGGGCATTAGAACAAACGTAAACGTTTCCAATTCTAATTCTTTTATTTTTATTTTTCCTTGCCTTATTGTATTTCATTGACCACATTAGTGGCATACTGAACATAGGTGATGATGTTTGGATTTTTGCTTAGGTGTTTATGAAAGAGATTAGTCTTTAATTTTCCTTCCTTTTAATGTCTTTGTCATGTTTATTCTGACTTCCTAATATTAGGTAAGGGAGCATTTCCTCTCGTTCTACTCTCCAAATATTTTGTGTATAATTGAAATTGTTTTGTCTTTAAATACTTGGAATAATCCATAAAATAAGTATTATTTTTACACCTATTTTAAAAATGAGAATACAAATATATATATATATATATATATATATATATATATATATTTATATTACATATTTAATATATACAAATTATATATATATATATATATATATATATATATATATATATATATATATATTTATTTTTTAACAAAGTGCCTTAGATGTTGATCCAAAATACAAATCCTGGCAATTGTAACACTCACCTACTACTACTACTGATGGCATTTTTAAAACCAGCCCAGCAGGGCTCTTAAAAGTGTACATTCTATATGTTCATAGAATCCATGACTTAGCAAGTTCATGATTTGGCAATTTATCTAGCATATCAGAGAAACTCTTACACCTTTTCACAAGGAGGCATGTTAATGGCTTTTACGCAATTATTTTCCATGACAAAGATTTAAGGGCAACTTTTGTGTAAATTAGCAGAGGCAACAGAAATAAAATCAGAAATAATGTGCAATATGGCCAGGATGGATTCTTAGACAGAGGCCAGGAATAATGATGTAGATTCACATAAAGCAACATTGATATACTTCAAATGCATAACATTTGGTAAAATATCAGAAATTGAATGAGATCTGTATATAAATACAATTTATGTAAGTTAAGTAAATGTATGTGTAACCATACTAAATACATTCTAAATAAATGGTTGTAAGAGAACTATAAGAACAAACAGTAAATACTCAAGTGAATGAATATGAGGTTTGAAAGGGAATATAATAAAACAAGATAAAAGATAGAATTTACGTGTACTGACATAGATTGCTATGCATAAGTTAGAGGTAAGGACAACTTATTTGTCTACTTTAAAACTAAAATGATTTACAGTGGAAGAGAGTTGCCTTATCAGACAAGGAAATTCATTATTAAGGCAATATACAAAACAATATATAAAAAAAGATAAGTCAATGAAACAGAATTGAAAGTGCAGATAAATAAAAGGTGATACATAAACTTTCTATATAACAGAAGAGAAAATTTAAATATATGGGAGAAACTTGCATTATTAAGAAATTTATGATCAAATATATGGTGATGGAAGGAGAACTGACTCTGGGTGGTGAACACACAATGGGATTTATAGATGATGTAATACAGACTTGTACACCTGAAATCTATGTAATTTTACTAACAATTGTCACCCCCAAAAACTTAAAAAATAAATTGAAAAAAAAGAAAAAAAAAAAGAAATTTATGCTAACAACTAGTCTCACAGTAAGGAAGGTAAATGAAACTATATCATCAACATTTTCTAAAATTTATATTAAGTGATATTATTATTCACACTTTATGAATGAATAAACTAGCCACAGTGAATATATATGTATTTTTCCATGATATATATAAATAATTTGCCATATCGATGGGAATTAAATATACAGAGTGCCGAAAAAAGTATACACATTTTAAGAAAGAAAAAAAACCGCATTGAAATTGTACTACTCAATATATAACAATAACAAAAGATGAATACAAGTCACGTTTGACATCTGCAATACACATTGCTACCATAATTCAATTCAACTTCAAAAAGTAATACATAGATAACATGTCTTAAAATGTGTATACATTTTTTTGGCACCCCAGTATATACCCTTGCTCAAAATTTCTGTTTTGTTTTTGTTTTTGTTTTTTTGTTTTTTTATTTCTCATGCAGATACCATTTGTAAATGGATAAAAATTTGTGAAATTGCAATATTGTTTACATTAGCACGTTTCTTATAGAAAGCTAGTGAGATATTTTTTGTCCCTAAATGGAATAATATGTGTCCTTTGAAATAATAGGCTAATAGGCTATGTGTATACTTATCACACATTCACACATACAAGTATGTTTATATATATATATATATATATATATATATATATATATATAGATGTGTATATATATAAATGGAAAAACTAGATCTATATATATATATATGAATGGAAAAACTAGTTACAGAAATAATACTATATATCATATACAGAAAAAATATATGAAAAAATACCACGGTTTTCTGTAGGGAGTAGGATGGGATGAGTAGGGTGGGATACCTTTTAGCCATATCAATATATCATAAATACTTTAATAACTTGCCATTTATGATTTTAAATGGCAAAAAAAATATTGAATCTTGCATGTACTCAAGGATGGGGAAAGAAGGAAAAAGGAAGAAAAAAAAAATTCACACAAAATGGTTGTATACAGATCCCGTTCCTTTGCAGCAAGTGCATTATTTGGCTTGATGTTGGTACAAGCTCTTAGAGACTGTTCCCTGAGCTCACTGGATGGTGTGGTGTTCCAACAGAGAGTTGTCTGCTGTTTTGTGAGCAGAAGTTGTTAATGCCTGCAAATTGATGCTATTCTCCAATTCGGGTTATAAAGGGAAAGCAGATGTTCATGTGCAACTAACCCAAACACATTGAGAAAGGCTACAGACATTTTCCCATTTCAATTACCATAATTTAATGTCTAGAATACATGCCCAAATGCTTTTCATGGCAGAGGATCAGCACATTCCCTGCAATGCAAACCAAGTCCCCAAACTCTTCTGTATGCATTGCTCATTTTCAGAGAAGAAATCATTATACTCAATATGAGTTCAAAATGTTTTGAAGCACTCGTGTTGCTATATTTTCAAAGATTGCAAAGGTTTGTTACCCAGTAATTTTCATTATAGATTCCTTATAAAAGTTGTTTACTTTCTAACATTTTTATACTATGACTTTCTGTAACTGCTAATATTTAGCTGAATTTGCTAGGTCATTTCTCAATGGCAATAATGTCCTGTTACCGTATGCTTCTCTTTCCAGGAAGTTGTCATTAAATGGCAAAGGTACCTTTGTTTGGGACATGTAAAATGATTAAGATATTCTCAAATCTGAGCTGTTTAGTACAAAAAGCAAAATGTTTTATTTTTCTAAAATAAAAAAGCAAAATTAGCATTTTATTAACATAGAAACACAAATTTTGATTAGATGATAAGCACAGACTATGAAAAGCATGGAAATATTCATGGTGGATTACTAGAGAATTCCAAATTTCTTAAAACCAAGATTTCACAATTGTGCACATTTAAAGCATGTTCTCCAAACAATTCCTTGTCCATCCATTAGATGGGCAGTTGGATGGGAAAACCATCTTATATTAAACTAGATGCTAAATGCACAGTGGCTGGAAGATGAATTTGTGGCATGAGCCTTATTAAATCAGTACCTTCATCTAGGTCCCTGAGGTAGGACATTTGAAGGCCACCTATGGAAGATTTTGATTGTTTTATAATCTTTTTTTATTTTTATATTCACCACTTATCACTGACATTGTTTTTCTCAACTAACTTCACAACTCGCATACTGTAATAAGTTTGAGGTTCTGGCCTATTTTTTGTAAGTATCATTAGCTTTTCTGTTAGAAAAAGGCCTCAAAATATTTTGGTTCTCTTAAGATATTGGAATTCAAGGTATTTCCGTACTTGCTAACTTCAGTTAAAACAAGGAAGCAAACATTTCCAAAATATGCTTTTTCCCAAAAAATTTTAACTGTAAGAGGATATGAAAACTGTTTTTGCCTCTCCTCCCTGTTCCTCAGGCACTAAACTTTACCTGGTCTTCATACTTTATCGTTTCAGTGAGTGTCCTTATGTGGGAGTCAATATGCCCCCCCCCAAAAAAAAACAACAACGTACCTCATGGTGTCTCTGCGGACTTTACTACACCATTGCTGCTTTCTCTGCCATGAACAACTTTTACTGAACTAAATCTCCTCTAACGTAACAGCTCTTCCTCCCACTGTATTAATAACTGTGAAAAATCTAGTATCTCTCTCTCATGGCTGTTCCAACTGACATAGCTTTATATTACTCCTTAACGCAGGTTCAGATCCTTCCTACAAGTGAGCGCATGTATTGCTGTATATTTAGATGTCACTAAGCTTTCTCTGAGAAGAATGGGAAATGACAGAGGAAGAGATGAGATCCAATCCTGACTCCACTACACCTCATTTATGTTCCTTCAGGTATGTTGATCAATATTTTCAAATTTTCAATTGCTTTATCTGCAAAATTATAGTATTTTACCCTATCAGTCTAGTTTTGATGAATTAACTAGGAAAATTCATGTGAAAATTTCTAAAGTAGTGGCACACAGTAGGCACAATAAATGTTATCTTTATTTCTTGTTTCACTTCTCTTGCATTTCTGAAATTATTTCACATATACATTTAGTTGAATCATAAATTCTCATCCAAAAATATTTACAATGAATTTAAAATAGCAAAATATATGAGAGTATTTCAAGTACTGAAATACTTTATTGTTAACTAAAATAATCATAAATTGTTCACTTCTGCATCAAATAATTTAATTTTTTTAATTTTTTTATTTATATGCATTGTAAACTTGATATTTATGTTAATATTCTTGGCTTTGTCATATGTCCTACCCACTTCTATTTCTATTCCAGTTGACTATGATATTTCCAGTATGTTGTATTTCCAACACACTTACATCCTTGCATTTCAGTGCATCTCATATTGGGTCAAATATGTCTCTCACTAACACCAGTAGGATTTCTAGTTTCCAACATTTTGAAGATTCACCAGGTAACTTTATTATGCTTTCCATGACTTATCTTGAGAAATAGCCTATTTATCTATTTTTTTAAATCATTGTATTTAAATAAGATGAGTGTCTACTGCTGATCATTTATGATTTACTTTCATTTTTGGTAAAGTTTTTATGACTAAGTCAGTTGGTTTCAGATCACTTCCTTCCTCACAGAAAACAAAAGACTCAGACAGGCAGTGATCTATTTATCCACGTTGTTGGAAATAAATGCTCTTGAGGATGTAGCACAAGAAATATGTGCAAACTTTTATAAAAGTGCATGGGAAAGTAAAAACATTTAAAAGAAATCCAAGGTTTGTCATCTAAATGAACTTTGGAATTGAAGAGGGGAGCCAAGACTATATCACATTTGTAGGTGAATGTTTCAAGAGTAACAATGTTTATGTAATATTGAATATGTTATGGACCATATTACCATGGCAGAGCATATGTTCTTAAGAAGTAAGAGAACATAAACCCACTATATAGATGAAAATGGCAAAATTTGGACTTGCATGAGAGAAATGCTCGACTTCTAAACTTAAAGGGATCCATAATGAACCTGCAAATTGAGAATTAACACCTGTTCGTGATCATTATCACTAGTGAAGTGCCGAGTGGAGACTTGTTTATATGTGAAGAATGCTATTATTCTTCAAGGTCAGCTGCTAATATGTATAATTTACATAAATGTTTCTATTAGCAGCCTCATGTCAATTTGGAAAAAGAAAAAGGTAGAGCATCACTTATTTGCCAATTTTTTTCCACTAGGATAAATTGGGAGAGTTATTTATCCAGAGTCACTGACCAGAAAATTTCCACAGCTGTAACTAGAATAATACTACCTTGAAAGAAAGTGATGACAGATGGATAAATGATGCCTATCTTTAGCCATGTTTGGAAGTATATTGGGTACTAGCCAGGAAGACAGCAAAGGTGTTTAAAAAAAAAAATTGTCTCAGCACTTTTCAGAAGAGATCAGAGCAAATAAATGAGCTTTATTTTTTTATTCTTTTCCTCTGTGGATTGGGAATATACTATCAAGCACATACTCAAATTATAACACCTAGAATAAGATCCATAATCAATGTACTCCTACATAGCAATGTCTCCCTCATGCATGCCAATGACAAATTTGAGACTTATGAAAGGACAAAAGAGACAGGAAGCCAAAAAGTGGGTCAAAAAGTAAGGAAGGAGAAAAGAGATACAAGGTCGGACAATTACGTTTGCAAATTTGTTGTAATGATGTTGCTAATGTTTTTTGATATCAGAGGGATTATTCATTATGAATTTGTACCAACTGGACATTTGGAAGTGCTGAAAAGGCTGCGAGAAAAAGTAAGACGACCTGAACTTTTCGCCAACAATCCGTGGCTCTTGCATCATGACAATGCACCAGCTCACACGGCTCTGGGCACTGTCTGTGAGGGAGTTTTTAGCCAGCAAACAAATAACTGTTTTGGAACACCCTCCCTACTCACCTGAACTGGCCCCCAATGACTTATTTCTTTACCCAAAGATAAAGGAAGTATTGAAAGGAAGACATTTTGATGACATTCAGGACATCAAGGGTAATACGACGACAGCTCTGATGGCTGTTCCAGAAAAAGAGTTCCAAAATTGCTTTGAAGGGTGAACTAGGTGCTGGCGTTGGTGCATAGCTTCCCAAGGGGAGTACTTCGAAGGTGACCATAGTGATATTCAGTAGTGAGTTATGTAGCACTTTTTCTAGGGTGAGTTCATAAACTTAATTGTCAGACTTCATAGGTACTTTGGAGGAAGTGATACACTTCTGTTTCTCTATAATAAGTACTCAGAGGACCACTGTTTGGACAGGTACATGTGGATTAATTCAGGTGCCAGTTAACTAGAGAAAACCTGAGGAGTAGTTCCCAGTCAGAAATAGTTTAATCTTATCAATTCAAGAATCTTACGCATTTTTAGCATTCTTTCAGTAAAGGGATCCTTTGTTCCAATTGAACCTTAACTTTGTTAGAAATTGTATTTACTTCAAAGTAGCCATATTTGAGATCTTTAAAGTTATTTAGTCCAACTTGAAGCCGCAACCTGAACAAAGCATCTTTATTAGGAAAAGGTAATGATTTTTTATATAGACAACACTGATTGCAGCTGTAGAAATATTGTCCTTTACTCATGATCAGAAAGTAAAGGCTGTGGATAAACATTTACTGCATCACATTTATTCTTGTGAATCTTTTTTTAAAATCTATCTTGTGCAAGGCAACGTGACAGATGCCTTGTGGGCTATGGACACATCAACTATGATCACTGATCGCAAAGAGGTAAAATGTTACAGAGGAAGTGGCACATACACCTGAGTAATGAGCTCAGAGTTGAAAGTTTTAAGGAACATGAGAAACTGAAAAATAAATATGTGAATTCAGAGAAGATAGGGAGTTTATGGGAGGGACCAAACTAAAGGAAAAATTAAGCTGCTGGAAATGAATGGTAAGCAAGCTTTCAAAAGATTGTTTCCTTAGGACCACGAAGCAAACACCAAGGTGAAATAAGCAAAATAGAGGTGGTGGGGTGAGGGGGTGGGGGATGATTGGGGGTTATGTAATGTTTAGAAAACAGAAATCAATTGAAGACTGGGGAAAAAAACGAAAAACGCTTGTTTTAGGAGTAGTCTCACTATCTCTAACTCTCCCTCTGGCAGATGTTGAATCTCCTTTTTTGACCTATACCAGCTTTTCTGCTGCACTCTACTCCTCTTTTTCTTTGAGAAACAGCTGTCAAGCCCTTTCTTCAAAATAACCTTTCAGAATTAAGGAACTTGGATGAAGTAATCCAGCTTGCCAACCCATATTGTTTGAATAAGAAAGAATATTTAAGAAGTTGCCAAAAAACTTCTTTATTATTATCTGGACTGTATCTTAAGCCTCATAAATAGCAGTAAGCTTCAAATAGAATACACCATAGTTAAAACAATCTGTCACATATTATGACTTTCTTTAGGAAAATTAACCATCTCAGAAGCAGTAGTAAGAAAAGAGATGTTGGACTGGGAAGATAGTTGTGTGTGTGTGTGTGTGTGTGTGTGTGTGTGTGTGTGTCTGTGAGAGAGATAGAGAAATGGTGTCTCCTTCTACTGAGACACTACTTTTACTCTGTTATTCTAATGCATTCCATATGTTTTCCCCAAATATATAAAAACATTCCTCAAAGTTATATATTACAACTATATATAGCTGTACCATCCAAACTTTCTAATATGTGTTAATTTCATTGTAACTTATTTTGTGTGCGTGTGTGTATACACACTAACAGGAAAAAGTAATTATAAATCACTATATTCTTTTCTAAGGCAATATAGCACATATAGAGATATAAATGTGGGCTAATTATATATTTGTTTAAAATTTTGGTTGACAGCATTTGAAGGGTATTTCAAAGATTTAAATATATTAAATGGCTTTTGTATATTGCATCGCTTACCTCTGTCACACTGCTTGCTAATTGTAGCTAATTACAGGAAAAACAAATGGAAAAAAAACCTTAAACTTTGAAGGTACATTTTGCTTCAATGAGATGCCTTACATCTGTTCAGTTGTGGGTATTAATATTATCTGTCACTTATTATCATTGGTTCTTTTCACTTACAGCTACAAAACATCTAATGAAATTATAACACATTCAGGTTCATTTCTTGGTTTGGTTTGAAGTAAAATTTTTTAAATGATATATTAGAAATAAAGCATTATCTACTATTATCTTAGATATCTCCCTACAAAGAATTTTAAAATTATTTAGGAAAAATTCTAGATTTACAGAAAACTTGCAAAGATATTACAAAGTTGGCGTGTACACCTCATTCAGTTTTCCCCCATTACTTGCATCTTACATTATTGTGGTACAAACTAAGTTTTGTCAGAACTAATAAACCAACTTTGGTAATAACTATAAACTAAACTCCAGACTATTTAGATCTTACTGATCTTCCAACCAATGTCCTCTTTCTGCCACAGGGTCCACTCCAAGTACCACATTTCATTTATTAATCTAATTGTGTCTCCCCAGTCTCCTCTGGTCTGTAAAGTTCCTCACTTTTCTTGTTTATCAAGAACTTGGCATTCCTGAGGAGTGCTATCCAGGTACCCAGTAGAATGTCTGCTAATCTAAATTTGTCTAACATTTATCTCATGATTATATCAGGGTTATGGCTTTTTGAAAAGAGTATCAAAGAGATGAAGCACCTTTCTCATCACATATCAGGGTATACATGATGTCCACATGACATCACTGGTTAAGAGAAATGTTTGCCAGTTTTCTCCTCAGTAAAGTTACTATTTTTCAATTTCTAAACTAAATTCTTTGGAATCATGCCTTAAGTTTAATTCACCTCCAAGAGGGAGGAAGATCAAACCTGTTACCCTTCAACACTTATTTCTAGAAAGTTTACACTGTATCTGGCCTAGAAAATAATATTGAGATCCACCTCAATTTCACACACATATATACATATATATATATCATATATATATGATATATATGACAATTTGTATGTGATATTTATATATATGATAATTATATATAATAAATATTTTACATTTTTGTAATATGCATATTGTATATAGTATATCTATTATATGTAATAGATATATTACAAATATATTACATATATAATATATATTATATATTATAATACACACACATACATACACAATTGTGTACCTCTATGTGTGTGCTGAAATTTGGGGAAATTAGTGTATGGGATAATTGACATAATCCAGTTAGAATCATTGTTATTAATCCTTAAAATTGCCATAGTGAAAAAACTATAAATCCTTTGTGAAGTGCCTGCTTCGCTCAAAAATAATTTTGAGTCTACCAGAGAATTCAAGAATATTGCACCGAAGGAAGAATATAGAAACCAAATTAGAAATCTATTTGCCCCTCAGATCTCAGATTCTGTGTAATTAAAAAAAAAAAAAAAAGCAGCTGTCTACCTGCTATGGTAACATTGAGGCCAAGGATCATTCCCTAAATCTTTTCTAGAAAATCTTTCCCCACTCAGAGCCCAATAAGGTCATTTGCTTTGTATCCTAACACTTGTGCACACTATCCCAGCACTCTCCACATTCTTCTGTAACAACTGGTGTTTTATTTCACCAACTAGACTCTGAGCTTCAAGAGGATAAGAACCCTGTTTTTTCATCTTCCTTTGCCTGGGCCCTAACACATAGCAAATATGTAATTGTATTTATGTTCACTGAATAAAGGAACAAATATCCTATAAAGTTTCCATTAGTGAACATTTAAGACTCTACATCAAAGTTGAGTTTATGTTTGTATTAATATATTTGCAAAAAGTCATTATATAATTTTATCTTTCTAAAATGCAGTTAATAAACTTGCTATTATAACATATCCAATTCTAAAACATCTGCACAGGATTTTTTTTTTTTTTAATTCTCTGGATGAGCAGACTGTCTACTCTTCTTCGTGTCTCACTGATTTCTTAAAACTTGGTCTAGATTGCAACTCTCAGCCTGCACCTATTTCAGTTATGCCCCATTATCTGATAATTAATGCACAGCAACTACTTTGGGCTCAATGAATCTACCTTGAATTTGCTGTGTTCCTCTGCAGGAACCTCATTACCCCTCCGCCTCTGTGAAGTCAGTAACTGCAGGAAGCTTCTGCTGCAGATCAAAATTCATTCAAGCCTGGTAGCTTGTCTATGTTTGTTCCCATCTTGAAGAGACATTGTTTTTTCCCTTCATTTGGTTTCTACCCACCAAGAATGCTGATACTAAATACTGAATCTTTTCCACAGGAGTTTATATTTTTCCTCAAGTTGACCTGTGTCAGAATGCTACTAACAATAAATATATTTTTGTGTGCAATAAAATTCAAAGCTAAATATTTGATGTATGGTAACTCATTTAGATGCAAAATGTTAGGGAGCATGTAGATCTTAAATTTCATACAGTCAACCACTGTCAGCTAATGGCTGACGACCTCTACAGCACTCCAGACAGTTTCCCACCACCTAGGTTCTCAAAAATGAGAACTGTCTCCAGATTCCAAAACATGGACTTAAGTCTAAGAGGTTATTCTTATTTTACAAGAGGAGAATTTAATAAAAATTTTATGTGTACTAATATACTGCATAATTATGTACAGCTATCGTATTGAGCAACTTATAAAAGACACATACTGGTATGGAAAATACCAAGTGCCAATAATATGATATGACATGATCTAAATGCTCTAGGTTTCATCAGGATGTTATAACATTAATATGTAATTAGTTAGGACTATATATATATATATATATATATATATATATATATATATATATATATTTTTTTTTTTTTCTTTCTGAAAGCCCATGAACCAACCAAAATGATGAAGTCACCAAACAATTGTAGATTTTAAGAGCAGAGGTACGCAGCTGACCTATTTAGGCCAGAACAAGCGCCTAAATCGCTATGAGGATCCTAGGAATCAAGTCAGCCAAAATCCACACAATGAATGAAAAGTTGACACCCCACAGTTTCCTGGCTTCCATTACCTATATTCCAAGAACCTGTATAATTTGTGTTAGATGTCTACTCTGTTCCACTCAACAATGTCCAAGAAGTGGAGTCAGTTAGGAAAAACATGGCTAATTAATATCAACCATTGTGTGCAGGGAGAATTTAAGGGCATTATTTTGAGCTGGACAGATCTCCTATGAAGGAATTACAATGCTGAAATTATAATGGCTCTTGATGCCCTGGCTACATGGTACTTCGTCTCCTTACAAAGTTCCTCTGTCCAAGATAATTTCAAAAGCCCTCCAGGAGTACCCAACCACATCCATGAAAAAAATTATGGTTCCTGTTTTCCGTTGGAGTCAGCCAAATAGGGACTCTGCGGCCACTGGCTTTCATAACCACTTAGAGGTGCCAAACACAACAAAGGGCTTTGCTTCAGCTGTTCTCTACTTCCAAGCCTCCATCACTCGCACAACCTTACTCCTCATCAAGCTGGAGTTGCCCCACTGTTTTTGATGTTAGCACTAAAAGCAAGGATATGACAGCTGTTGGCCCTAGGTCCACTGCAGAGGTGATATTCTGAACGAGACCAAGGCATTTCCCTCTCTCCAATGCACAGATACCTGCTTATTCATCCTGCCTACTAATGGTCTTGGGAAATGAAAGAATTTTCACTGTATCTTGTTTTCTCCCTTAGGAAGAGGGTACAGCAATGAGTTTAGAGATAAACATTGTCATGTTTACATATTCAGCCTTTTATTTGTCTCTCTTCAGTGTGCCATTATCTTCCAGAACTATCCATTGTCTCACCACATTAGAGATAGAATGTTGCATAATTTCAGAAGCTGGATGGGTCCACCCTGTTTTATATATTCTTTATCTGTCTATCTCTTTTTCTGCCTTCTGTGATTATTATAAATAATGAATGAGACAACGACTATAAAAGTGCTTGAAATCTATCCAGTAACATAATTGTAAATATTTATTATATGAATTCCTGTGAAGATAGTATCTTCCTTGTTCATATATAACCACTCAATTTTTCTTCCAATATTAGATTAAAATGTCTTTCCTCCCTACTTTGTTGAGAAGCTATTGATAAGATTTCCCTTGGAAAAGTGTGTTAATCCTCAGATAGGGGAAGATCTAAGGAATAGGATCCTCAACATTCCTAGAAGCTCAAGAAAATATTTACATTTAAATCCTACTTCTTTCTCCCAGATCATCTCAGTGACCATGTCTCTGAATTAATTGCTAACATAGTAGGCCAGAATAAATTTCTCATTACCCATCTTGTTGAACCAAGCACGGGAAACCCCTAACTTGGTCATTCAAGACCACAAGACCATCAGACATGCAGATGTCAATAAAAATCTGGAAAACAACACACACACACACACACACACACACACACACACACACACACAAAATACAAAATCTGATAATATATAAATATATTCAAGTTCACCAGTAATAAATTAAATCTTACTATAAAATTAGCAAAAACAAAACATGATAACATTCAGTGTTGGCAAGTGTAGGTGAGGCTATCATCTATTCTGTTGGAATGTAAGTTTATTCAATCTTTTCATGAAGCAATTTAAAAATGTGTGCCAAGGGCCTCTAAAATGCTTGTTTTTTAAGCCAGTAATTACAGTTGAATAAATTTCTCCTAGGGAAAACAATCCAAAAACAAGGCAAAGATTTTTGATGGTGTGTGATTTGCATAGCAAAAAAAGGGGGGGGGGATCAAATTAAATCTTCAACAACAGAAGATTAATTAAAGCAATCATGTTTAATCCATACAATGAAATATTGTCCAAACTTCAGAATTATGTCCACAAAGCATTTTAATGTGATAGGAAAAATTATTTGGAATAATCAGTGAGATAATATTATATATATAGTACCTATATTAGTCTAAGGTTTTATTTATCTGTACCTCAGACATTCTTGAGACATGACAGGTGCAATGTTGAATATATTGCACACTTGTTCCATTTAACGCTCTAAATAATACTATCGTGTTAGTGCATCGAATTATTTTTTTAGACAGAAAACATGTTCAAAAATTTTATCATAGATACCAATCTAAAATTGACAAACCGTTATAGTATTGTTACCATAGGCAGAAAGAATAGGGCCACTAGGAGAAGGCGAGGAATGGAAGGAGGAGATAAAAGAGACAAAGGAGGGAGGAGATGAGATCATCCTTAAAAAAAGGTACAGCTACCAGAAATAGATTTAGGTGGCTGAGAGCAGATTCAGGATTTCATCTTGCCCTCAAGGTGAACTTTAGCTAATTATAATTGATTATAATATCATTAGCATTGTGGTTAGGGAAAAGCTGCACCCCATGTGTCTCCATGACAGTTCTAACTGAGCCAACTAGGGATAAAAATCTCTCCTCCCAATGGGAAGGAGTGGTCAGCAAGGACCCGCCTAGGAATGCCTGTAATGCCACCACTAAGTCTTAAATATTTTGCGCATTCATTTTTAGTGAAATAAATTACCATTTCTCATTGTTCTTTGGGACAGTTCCTCTTCTGCAAGATGACCTGCCTGCCATCTTGAAAGGGTACTATCATTTTAATTAATCTATCACTTGCTTGGCTTATTCTAGGCATCCTTGAATTCTTTCCTGTTATGAATACCAAGAACACGTTTTATGGCAACAGTATTCACATTGAAGCAGTTCTGGTAGTAAGTTCTCCTTCTCTAGTCATGAGTATTTTGGTTGGCGTTAGAGCCTGCAATATAAACTCATAGCTTAGGTCTTATAATTGCTAATTTTCTGTGTCAGCTTGACTGGGCCAGGAGTGCCCTGATATTTAGTTAAAAATCTCTCTCTCTCTCTCTCTCTCTCTCTCTCTCTCTCTCTCTCTTCCCCTGCCATCATGTGAATGCTTCCATGTGTGCCCTGAAGGAAACCTTTAATTTCTGTAGCTACAGAACTTAGATTGCTGAATATCAAACTCAGAATCTCATTCCACAACTGAATTACAATGCAAGTTGGATTCCCAACCTCACCGGGTACCTACTTTTAAAGTGAGGACATTAATTAGGAAAGAATCAGATCTCATAAGTTAGAATGCAGACATGTGGGAGGACTTTGAGGATATTGAGGATATTGAGCCCCTAAATCCTCATGAGTCTTCTCTGCCAATGGAAGAGGCCTCCTCACTCACAGTGGAAGCAGCCTCCCTACTCCCATTGGGAGCAATCTCCCCACACCCAGCAGAAGTGGCTTACCCACTCCCCAGTGGTAACAGCCTCTCTACCTATCACCCTCAGAGGATTAACCATACATTGCCTGAGGAAGATGTAACGGCCTCCGTTGAGATAGTTGCTATGTAAGACAATGTAGATTTTCAGGACCCACCTTACCTATTACTAGATTGAAGTCCCAACAGTCCCCTAATGATGAGGTACAAAGCGTGACCCATGAGGAGGTATGCTACATTACAAAATAACTAGTTGAGTTTTTTAATTTAACCAGACAAAAATCCAGAGAATACATTTTGAGGGTATGGGGTGATGGTAGAACATAAAGGTGGATTAGGCTGAATTTAGCTATATGGACTTATTAAGCAGAGATTCTACATTTAGTGGTGCAGTTCAGAATGTTCAAAAGAACTCTAACAGTGAATTTGGTTGGTTAACTGAAATGTGATTAAAAGGTGACCCATAGTAAGCAAATTAAAAATGTGTGATCTGTCCTGGTTTAATGTAGAGGAAGGAATTCAAAGCTTAGGGGAATAAGAATGTTACACTGGATTTGTCATTTAAAACTGCTCACCTCTGCTGGGAGAATCAAGAAACATACCTTTCACCTCTAGTGTGAGAAATCAAGTTGTGAAGGGAGCTCCAACATTTTTTAAAAGTTCTGTGATCACTCTTCTCAGTAGACCAGACCCCAGATTTGGAACTGCTGTCACTGAATAGAGAAAAACACAATAGAAATAATTGGTTCCACAGGTGACAGGGAATAATAGCAGCAGTCAACTGTCAAAGGCAAGGTGAGCATGGTTAGTGTAATGGACAGCAGACTCAAGGCTGCAGTAATAATTGTTTGACTCAGACAGACATATAGCGCTGGCAAGTTGATCATGGTGTCCCTAGCAATGAAACAGATAAGAAGCCTACTCAATTCTTACTCGATGTATATAAGCAGAATAGTTCTAGGTCAAATGAACAAAAGTCTAATCTGAAAAATAAAAACAGAGCCATGGTACCTCATTCAATTCTATACTTGGGCCAGTTGACAGACCCAGAAGCTCTTGAATGAAGACAAGTCCAGGTCTTCTTGAAGAAGGACACCAGTACACTACCAAAAATGTGTACTGTTAATCTTCCTCCCATTCTTCTCCAAAGGGACCTATGGCTTTTTAGCAGTGCAACTGTGCATTGGAGAAAAGGAAATAATCAGAACTTTTGGGGGGACTTCTGGACACTGGCTCTGAACTGATACTAATTCTAAGTGACTGAAATGTCACTACGTTCTACCACTCAGAGAAGGGGCTTATGGCAATCAGATGATCGATGGAGTTTTAACTCCAGTCCATCTTACAGTGGGCCCACTGGGCCCCTGAATTCCATTGGCAACAGTTATTTCCCCAGTTCTGGAATGCACAATTAAAATAGTCTTACTTGGCCACTGGCAAAAGATGCACATTGGTTCCCTGACTGGTGGAGTGAAGGTTATTATGGATGGAAAGGCCATATGAAGACTAGAATTGCTTCAACATAGCAAAAAGGTAAATCAAAAGCAATATTGCAATCCTGGAGGGATTTTAGAAATCAGTGCCCCCATCAAGGACTCAAAAGATTCAGGATTGATGATTCCCATTTCATGCCCATTCAACTCGCCTATTCAGCCTGTGAAGAAGTGAGTCTCAGTAAACGACAGCAGATTACAGTAAACTTTACCAGGTAGTGATTTCAATTACAGCTGCTATACTAGATGTGGTTTCATTGCCTGAGCAAAATTCACACATCCCCTGGTACCTGGTTTGCTGTTATTGATCTGGCATATGTCTTTCTCTCCATCCCTCTCAATAAATCCACCAAAAGTAGATAGGCCTTTGTGAAAGGGCAAAAAACATAAGTATATTTGTATCCCATGGGAAGGCTCACCAAAGGGTGACCTCAGCTGAGTAAGATTTCAATAACCAAGTGAATATGATGACACATTCTGTGGACACTAGTCAAAATATTTCCCCTGCTACTCCTGTCACCACCCATGGGCTCATGAGCAAAGTGGCAGGGCTGGAGGTTATGTCTGGGCTCAAAAATATGGACTTCCAATTACCAAGTCTGACCCGGCTATGCCCACTGCTCAGTCCTGATCTGTCAGCAGGAGAGGCCAACACTGAATTCCCAATATGGCATTTTTCCCTAGGGGGATCAGCAAACTCTCCAGTGGCAGGCAGACTGATTATACTGGACCACCTCCACCATGGAAGGGGCAGCATTTCGTTCTGACTGGAAGAGACACCTACTCTGTTTTTAGCCATGCCCTGCCTATAGGCAGTGCTTCTGCCCAAACTGCCACATACAGACTTACAGAATGCTATATCCACGTCATGATACTCCACAAAGCACTACTTCTACTCAAAGAATTCACACCAAAGGAAGTGTGGCAACAGATCCATGGTCATGGAATTTACTGATCTTACCATGGTCCCCCACCATTCTAGCTCGACAGAATGGCGGAATGGCCTTTTGAAGACTCTGTTAAAGTTGTTAATGGGTCCGCGTACACTTTGTTCCCAAAGCACAACCCTCAATCACAAGAATTTCTATCCTCTCATTAGCTGAGGACAAACCTGCCATGAATATTTGAGAGAATGTGGGACATACAAAGGTATACATTCTAAGAATTGTGAGATTTATTAATTCCCTTCATAAATTAGGCTACTTATACCAGACATTCTACTTTCTGTGCTATACTACTCAAAATAGCCTTTAACAATAAATTAGCCCCTGGTAGAAATCCGCTGTGGGCTTTACTTGTTTGAGCTTTTAATTAAATTGCTGAAAGCAAACAATAATCCTCACCATACTATACAAGACTGCTCATTCCAGAAAACAATGAATTTAGCTCCTGTTTTTAACTCAAAATCACCTCTCTCAACAAAATGTTTCTGGCTTTGTTTTTTTCTTTTTTTCTCACAAAACTAATGTAAAGGGAACATTCTTTGACAAAATTCTATTATAAAATGAGGATATAAAAGGTGGAAAATATTATAAAATAAAGTTTTTCTTTTATCTAAAACCATTTTTCACGTTCTATATCTCTGAATGACTTGAATTTTTCTCATTCTGTATGCTCTTCATTTGAATAATAACATTTAATAATTTAAGAAAAAAGTCTCATGCAAAACACAATACACTTGGTTGAGCTGACTTTCAAAAAAAGTGACTAAAATGTTCACACAGGATGCCAAATATAATCAAAGTATCAGAGGGATAGTGGATGGGGGGAGGGGGGTTCACACAGTGTGAGGGATATAAATGATAAATGTCTAAGTTTTGCTTTGTCTTGTGCACCTGAAACTAATTAATAAAAAAAAAAAAAAAAAAAAGTATCAGATCTTTAACTTGACAAGTGAAGTTCTTTCAGGATGGACAGCATGTACTGTGTTCAAACATATCAGCTCTTTATTATGTGGCACCGTCTCTCAAATAGTCATGTCAGGTTTGTCCTCAGCTAATGAGAGGATAGAAGTTCTGTGATTAAATGTTGTGCTGGAGAAACAGGTGTAGGTGGACCCATTAACGATAAAAAGGCACACTAAAGGGGGCTTACTTTTTTCACCAGATTAGACCCCAAGGTGCTACTGACAAATATTAGATGACTTCCTCTTTTTGCTATTTCACATTGATGGATAACAGAGTATTGTTGGAAGTTCATTAAAAACAAACAAACAAAAACAATAACAAAAACACTAAAGCACAATTAAAGTAAATACATCTATAGAATGGAGTAGTAATCGTGTATAGTTATTTGTTCAACATCATCTACACCAGGCAGTGTCCTCAATAGTATTTAAGAACATTTTTCTCAGTACTCGTGGATCAAATGGACTACAATTTTGCAAGTAGTTAATTAAATAAGACTATATATATATATATGTATAGCATGTACTGAACACATTCCCTCTGTGAAGATTTCAAGCTCTCTTCCTATCTGTAACACTTCTTCTTTAGTATATTCCAGTTGTTCTCGGGCTCTATGAGGTACATCACCAAGCTGATCTTATATATAATATGTGTGTCTATATACATCTATACTATATACACTTTACTCAGAAAAATTTAACTGCTCACTTGTTTACTTTTTAAGATGTGTTTATGTATTCTACAAATATTTTTGTCACCTACTATGAGCCAGTGATTTCTAAACCATAGAAATGAAATGAAGAAGAGAGATGAGTTCACTGCCCTGAAGAAGCTTGAATTCCAGTTAGGGATAACAAGATAACAAGAAGTAAATAAGTAAGATTATGATAATATGCTATTGTGGAAATA
This sequence comes from Rhinolophus sinicus, assembly GCF_036562045.2. Lineage (NCBI taxonomy): Eukaryota > Metazoa > Chordata > Mammalia > Chiroptera > Rhinolophidae > Rhinolophus > Rhinolophus sinicus. The sequence continues at coordinate 44,288,331 of NC_133757.1, read as the reverse complement.
AATGGGAGAGATGATGAAACTGTGGTCTCCAGAACCGGCCTTATCAGCATCAAACAGGGGACTTGTTAGAACTATACCTGGTGAGGCATCATCCCAGACATACTAAATTAGAGACCCCAGTGGTGGGCTCAGCCTTAAGAAGCCCTTCGGGTGATTCTGATCTGCTCTCAAGTTTCAAACAAGTAGTTTTGAAACTATTGTCAGAGCAATGGTTCGGTATATATCTTATCCTTAATGGCAGTTCCACAAGTCAGGAATTCATTGACAGAATATTCTCAGTTACTAAAGTTATCTATTTCAATTCTCTAATCAGTAAGTGGGATAATAATCTTAGGATGAGTTTCAAGTCCCATGAATCTTCTAAGATATAAATGAGGGTTAAAATCGCTTGACTTCCATAAGTTCCTCTATGACAGCGGAGACCCTGGTGGCACTCAGACTACCCTGAGATTAGTGTTAGTTCAGATAGAAATCCACCAATTCCTAAAAGACTTGGCTTTTCTCCTTGCTCAGCGTACATGTACATACAGGAATGGCCACAGGTTCTGAGGGGAAGATTAGAATACTGGCAGTATCCACTGTGTTATTTTGGGAGTGTCCTTCCTCAGGAATACTTAGTTTCCTCTTTATTTAGTGGGGTGAGTTTGCAGAACTGACTCAGGCAGGGTATGAATTGGTTAAAGGTTTACAGATCTATTGTGTCAATTCAATAAATTCCTCTTTAATCAAATCTGGATTTTTATTTTTATTTTTTATTTTTTGGCACTACAGGTCATTAACTCGACTTTTATAGATGCTCATGTTTTGTTCCTGGAAGTCTCCTGCTTATTAGCCACAGCCAGAATTTTTTTTTTTTTTAAAATTCCTATGGATCTTTAATTTTCAAATAACACAAGTTGATAAATTGACTCTGGATAACTTAAGCCAGTTTTTGACTGAAATGATATTTTGTTAATCACAGAATCTGCTGGAAAAATAAATTTAGAAAGTAATTGTAATGTATGCTCTGCATGGTTTTATTTTCTTTAATTATCTTTTTTATTAATTTTTAATAAGATTCAAAACACCTGAAGAGACAGTTATCAGATTGGCTTACCTTGGTACACTCTTTTGTGAAAAAGAACACAGGACACATTGAATTGTAGCACCACCAAGAGTGCAACAGTGGGAAAGAGATAGTTCCCCAAAAGAAATCTCTACTGTAGAAAATGAGAGGACATACCTGCTTGGTAGCAAAAAGTAGCAAACATCTCCTAACCTTTGAGTGTAGACCACTGGACACTAAACCAAATATTTGGAAGAGCTGAGGCTAGGAACATCTTTTTTTTATGGTGTCACCAGACAAAAAAGTTTTTGTATTATTTTGAACGACAAGGAAAACAATATTGTCCTGTACATGAACACCTTGCTGTTTTTGTTTGTTTTGCTTTTGTTTTGCTTTCAAAGTTTTTTTAAAATGCCTTAATCTTTCTTCACCACTACTCTGGGAAAGAAGAAAGTATTATTCTCATTTTTCAAATAAAAAAAGCAAGACAGAAAGAGATTAACTTGCTAAAGAAGAAGCATTAAGTCTAGGTTGGGATTTGTGAATTTCAGATCCTCTCTCTGTTGGACTCTCCATCAGTAAAAGCAGGGGCAGAGGAGGAGGCTTGCAAATTAGGGAGGTGTTTTTTGTTTGTTGGCTTTGTTTTTGTGCCAAGCATTGCCAACTTGTCATCAAAATTCTGGTTTTGCTCCTTGAATACAACAATGGCAGTAGGCATAGCAAGAAGTGTTCCTGCCAAGTATACCTCAGAATTGTAGCATTATCCTTTGGCCCAATTTCCACTGGCAACTTTATTGAAAAGCCCTGAGGTCATTTCTGCTGTGTCACAGAGCTGCAGTGCCCTCTTCTGTACAGACTTCCCAGGAACACATTCCCTCTGTGAAGATTTCAAGCTCTCTTCCTACCTGTAACACTTCTTTAGTATATTCCAGCTGTTCTCATACTCTGTGAGGTACATCACCAAGCTGATCTTCATTTTACAGCTCAGATGCTGTTGGAAATTATTTTCCTCATCCCAGTAAATAATTCCCAACCTTAACAATACTCTAATCCACGGGAGCTAATCATATCATATTGTTGATTGAACATGGTAGCATCATTTTTCTCATCAGAAAAAAGTTACATAACATAGAGAGGTACAGTGTCTGTACAAATTGCCAATCAAAATGAGGATAAAAGTAAGTTACAGCAATTCCATTGCTGACCTCTAAGTCAGTTGTAATTTCTGTGGTATTCCCTTTCTATCTCTCCTCCCTGGTTTCCACGTTTTTAATTTGAGTAAGCAAAAATAAAAGCTCTGTCAATCATTTTCTCAGATATGGATATCCAATTCCAACATACTGGTATGTTGTCACAAAAGGATAGTATTTCTTTAACAATTTAATTACAGATTGTGTTATAATCTTCCAAATGCAGTGAAATTAATTTAAAATAATAATATTGAAGATAACAGATACATTAGCATCCAGATTAATTTCCCATTTCATCTGGTCTTTCAAAATAGACATGGATCCTTGAAACAAATTGCATTTTGATGGGAAAAGAATGTTTCTGGTCTTATTAGTTGATCCCTTCGGGCAGCCTTACATTCTAAATTCCCCTGCTCCATTTTTTAGATTATTTACTCTGAGCTAGGAAATGTACTAAGACACTTATCTGCAGAGCATAGACACCAGTATTTTTTCCTATGTTCATATCTCATTTCCATGATTTACTAGCTATGAGAAATTAGGCAAGCTACTCAATCTGCCTGAATTAGTTTCATGCTCTGTAAACTGGGGATGATATTTATGACAATCTCAAAGGATCTGTGAGATCAACCGAGGTAATGCATTAAAATTCTCGCTGAATTTCTGGCACATAGTAGGTGCTCATTTCATGTTAACATTGCTATTAAATATTATGATGGTTCTACAATAGTATTGTATTTGTAATTTCAAAGATGAAGAGTTTTAGAGAGCTTAAGTGATTTTCTTAAGGTTTCACATATGCTGAATTTCTACTCAAAGCCCATAATCTTATCCGATTATAATAGTTTACTTTCTCTTGGAATTTGTTGCCCTTTGATGTCATTTGCTGCACCTGGATTCAGGCTTCAGTTTCCCTGGCCTTATTCTGATTATCTTGATTGGTGATTTTGTTTAGATTTCCTTTTCCAGCTCTTATCTCAAAGGCCCTCTACAATGTGGGCCCGTTTTCATCCTCATACTCTATCTAGATTTTGATAGTCTTGTACCTATCTATCCCGCCTTTGCCAGGACTACCCTGAGCTCTTGGGACTGAGAGATACAGACTGCTTTCTGACAGCCATCACTTCCCTTTATTAGAGGAGGCTAAAGAATATTAATTGTGTGTCTGTCTATTCCAGTGGTTCTCAAACTTTAGACTGCATTAGAATCAGTTGGACGGCATTCATAAGACATGGATTTCTGTCTTCCACCTTCATGTGAGTCCCAATATCTTGTATTTCTAAGGTTGCAGATGACGCTATCATAGCTGGTCTGGGAACCATATTTTGAAAACCACCAGTCTGCTTGTGTCTATCAAAGTCCCAATAAAATACACTTACCAGAAACATTAGTTTTCCTTCCAAATTAAGAAATAGCCAAATTATTCATTCGACTGACTATAGTTTTCAGTGAGTGTCAATTTGATCAACATTTGGAAGTATCTGGTACTTATTAACATTTACACTCTATAGCAAGTTACACAACTTAATTTGAATGTTACAAGCGTGGTTAGAGTGCAGTTATTTAAACTTAAAAATAAAAACTGTCTTGTATTAAAGTACATCTTTCTACTGAGTACAGGATATTCCACACATAGAATTTGCTTCCTTTGGTGTGAAGATAAGAAATTAGTTTTATTTATAATATTGGCAAAGCAAAAGTAAAAGTTTGAATATATTATTAGTTTAAATAATATTGAAGCACAACCTAACATGGTTATATTTTGAAGATTTATTTCATAGAACTTCATTTGTGATCTTAAATATATGAGTTTGAATCTCATCTCTTTAAATAGAGTTTCTGTCAGGAATAAGCCAATGAAAGGGTTACTTGAGTTTAAGAAAAATTAAATTTTCAAGCATATTTAGTAAATTATATGCTTTGGCAGTCAAGCTTTTATGTTTATCAGGATTTATTATACATATGTAATGTGAATACCATCCATTTTCAAAGCTGCACAATACATACAATACTTTATCAGTAACACAATGAATATAATTTAAACATTTTTGTGTGTGATTTTTCAGATCCTATGCTTTATTTTGAATAGCCATAACAACTATTCTAGCAAAGAAATATAGTTAATACAGATGCATTAATATTTAGATGTTAGATAAAATAGCTTCAATTATCCATCATTTCAATATTTTTTGTCCAAATATCTTATCTCCCATGTTGGTATTTACCTAAATTCAACAGATGGAATTTTAGGGGCCAAAAGTTTTACTAGCAACCTCCCATTAACAACATGTAAATATAAATGATCTTGGATACTGAATAGTGGGCATATATTTGAGCTCATTTATTATCACCTTGCTTCCCCGAAAATAAGACCTCGCCGGACCATCAGCTCTAATGCATCCTTTGGAGCAAAAATTAATATAAGACCCCATCTTATTTTACTGTAGTAAAATAGTAAAATAAGACCGGGTGTTTAATATCATATCATACCATATAAAATAATACCTGGTTTTATATTAATTTTTGCTCCAAAAGATGCATTAGAGCTGATTGTCCAGCTAGGTCTTATTTTCGGGGAAACACAGTATAATATTTTTCTGTATACAATTTTGTAAAAGGTGTGCTTTTGACATTTTCCCACAAGAGTACATGTGTGAAACTGCCTTTTCCGATCATTCTATATTTGATTTTTAAACACACACTTATTTCCTCAATAATTTACAGTGTACAATCTTACATTGTTAAATTAGGGAAATTATACGGGACTTAAAATTTAATTAAAGCAAATATCTGAGCCAAATGTTATACAGCTTATTAAAGTAATATTTATGAACTGATTGTGGGATACAGCAATTAATTGTCGCCGCTCTCATTATAAAAATAATCAAAGTCTCAGCTTTCTATATATAGATCAAGTAAATGAATCATATTCACTCATTCACTCTCATTCACTCAATAAAAAAGTGACTGCCTTTTTTGAGACCAACATACAATGTAATCTATTCTCTTAAAATTAAAATGAGCTATTATAATCTAGCGAGCACCTCATACTTATTATAAGAGTATTTAATTTTTTACGTCATATTTTTATCTCAAAAGTTCTGCTTTTGCCAAACTTAAGTTCTGCTTTTTTATTCATCCATACAATGAACTTCTGTTGGATGCCAGCTATCAATAAGGCACTATTTTGGTGGAGAAAGGAATAACGTATTTGTCAAGAAATGGCATGTACATAGTTACCTTAAAACACAGTAAGTTGTGAAGTTACATGAGAATTAGATCAAAAGTTACTTGGAGTCATGGGAAGGGACTTCCTTCACTGAAATGTTTAGTATTTACGTGACACCTTAATCCTGTTGTTTTAATGTCAGAAACTCTATGGTACTCTGGGTCTTCAAGACATTACTCCATTTAAAAGTGCTCAGTTGATCCAGAGATAAGCAGTGCTTTAGAAATGCAGTGCCTATAATTCCCAGCACTCCCAGCATTGAGTAGGATTGCCTCTGCAGACAAGGAAAGAAGGTCATAGAGATAAAATCTTCCAGGCTTCCAAATCTCATTCTGGTGATATCCCTGCTAGTACCTGCTGCTCTTTCTTATAGCATTTTCTGCATAGAAGACTTACATGGGTTGCTCAGAGAAATTAAGATCAAGTGGAGATCACCTGCTATCACCCTGAGTCCCTGAGAACTGCCTTGAAAATCTCTATAATCATGTAGGATGCAGCTTAGGGAAAACATATACATTTATTAGCTTTAGTTAGAATATGGTTACTGATATTTGAGCTTTCAGGTATTTCTAAGGTGAATTTATAACAATTAGTTTTGTTCAATTCTATAATTTCTGTTTAATTTAAAAGGCAGATATGACAGTGTTCTAGAATTTTATAATCTATTACAGAATATTTTTTAGCACTATCCATGTTTTAAAATATAAAAACAACAACAACTAAGTCATAGGAGCTCAGTAACATTACCTTTGCAACAGTACTTCAAATTTCTTTTATTTTGGAGAAAATAAGACATGCTATCTAATGTAGCATTAAAACTAATTGGACTGCTCTTCTCCATGCCATGATCCCCCTAGGGATTACTCTTGAGCTACTTCATAATAATATTAAACATGAAGGTTTAATTTAACATGGTGGTAAACATAATGTAGCAGTAAAATTTAAACCACTGCATATCTCAATGTAGAGCTACATCTAATGATTCTTTTATTGACTTTGTCATGTCTTTTAGTTTAAATCCCACAGAGTAGCAAACATACTTTCTTTAAAAAATGTATTCACATTTTATATGAAATACAAGCAATGAAGCTATTTCAACTTTATTTCTTAAGGATTCAAATACTTATGCTGCTGACATATTTTAATAACTCAATGGAGGCATGGCTTGTATTTAGTTTAAGTTTCCCTTGGGTAAAGTTTTAACTTACTGAAGTAAATCCAAAGCTGTGATATAACATTAACTGAGGTGTTGTCTAATGTTTTTTTTTTTTTAATTTAATTTTATTTTTTTTAAATTTATTGGGGTGACAATTGTTAGTAAAATTACATAGATTTCAGGTGTACAATTCTGTATTACATCATCTATAAATCCCATTGTGTGTTCATCACCCAGAGTCAGTTCTCCTTCCATCACCATATATTCGATCCCCCTTGTCTAATGTTTTTAGTGTATCAATTTTTCAATGAGTTATAAAAAGATAATGTTATTTTCTTAAATTTCTAAATTACACTTATTGGGGTAACATTGGTTAATAACATTATATAACATTATATAATTTTCAGTTGTATGACATAATTCAACATCTGTAATTGATTGCATGCTTACCACACAAAGTCTAGTTTCCTTCCATTATGATATATTAGACCGTCTTTACCAAATCTGAACTCCTCCTCCCCATTTTCCCTCTGATTGTCTGTATTTATGACTTTGTTTTGTTTGTTTTGTTAGTTTGTTACTTTTTGTTTTATATTCCACATATGAGTAAAATCATACGGTTTTCGTCCTTTTCCATCTGACTTATTTCACTTAGCACAACACTCTCAAGATTTATCCATGTTGTCACAAACAGCAATATTTCATTTTTTTAATGGCTGAGTAATGGATAAATATATACATATATATCGATAGATATAGATAGAGGTATAGATATAGGTATAGATATCACAATCTTAAAGGGAAAAATACAGGTTTTCAGCATAAGTATGATATAAGCTTGATCAGGTAAATGAAATCTATTTAATCAGGTTAATCAGGTTAATTAAATCTACTTTTAATATTCGAATGAAACTTTTTATCATGAAAGTTTGTCATATGCTTCATTTGCATCAGTAAAGATGATCATATATTTTTTAGCCTCTTGATATGATAACTATAAATAAATATATAATCCTTTTTACATTTTGCACAAAAACTCATTCTTAAGAATTTCATTGAATTAGTTTTCAATGACTATAAAAATCTACAACTTCTAAGAACATATACATATAATAAAAATATTTTTCATACATTATAATAGATGGAAAAATAAACATACTTTTATATGGATTATAATGTAATAATGTTTTCAAAGAATATTTAAATATGAAGAAATATTTTTACTGTATTCATTAGAAAGCAAGATATAATAATATCTGTTTCATAGTAATAATATATGTATTTATTTTAAACTTTTTAATATTTTACAAATTGCTTCTGTTTTTATTTTATATATAAAATATTATAAAAATAAAAATACATAAATGTATAAATTATATTATATGTATAAAACTTAAGAGCTTTTCCCTGCAATTAATTTAAATATGCAATGCAATGAATTCTCCTCACTTCTATACTTTATTATTTATTTATATAATAGGTAAAGAAGTTAGTTTTATTATCATGTAAAAAATGTGTTTTTAAAACAAAATGTGTCTTACATCTAGAATTTTCATCTTTCTTTGTTAATTACAGGTATTATGTATTTTTGTAACCTATTATAAATAAGAAAGAAGAAAAAATATGAAAGGAAGGAAGGAAAGAAGGAAGGAAGGAAGGAAGGAAGGAAGGAAGGAAGGAAGGAAAGAAAGAAGGAAGGAAAGAAGGGATATTAGGTCAAAATGGCAGAGTATGTAAATGCTGTGTATAACTACTCTCATGACCACATCAAAATTATAACTAAACTGCAAAACAACCATCACTGAGATTTGCCTGAAGCTAAATGAAAGTCCTACAACTAAGGACATACAGAAGAAGCCACCTTGAGACTGGTAGGAGGAGCAGAGAAGTGAAATGGGCTGGTCTCACAAGTGACCTTTGAAAATAAGTAGCAGTACCTCAGCTCTGGAGGTTTGCATCCCAGCCCAGGGTTCCATAGCCAGGAAGAGAAGTCTTCTCCACAACTTGTGACTGTGAAAACCATCAGAGATTGTGGCTGAGTGACACAGAGGGATTTTGGAGTCCCAAGGGTTCCTCTTAAATGGCTCATGCATGGACTTACTCGCTGACAGACTCACGCACTCTGAGCTATATCGCAGGGGCAGCAGCTTGAAAGGTGCCAGGGACATACAGGGAGGAAATGAATTGTCTGGCTTCAGGACAAGGACCGGAGGGCCAGCTTTGTCCCAGACAGAAGTACTGGCAGAATCCATTGTTCCTTTATTAAGCCCTCCCCACTCCCAGTGAGCAGATGCAGGTGGCCATCATATCTGAGGCTCTATCAATCTGGTTAACACTGTCCTCCTCACCCTGGAGATTCCCTGTATACCTGCCTCATTCAACTTCCAGGCACACCCAAGCTGCTCCAGTGACTTTTCCACACAAATGGCTTATCTTAGCTCATTCTGCAGACTTTCCTAAAATCTCTCAAAATTCACAAACCCCAAACAAGCAGCATCTGGCCTCAGTGTTCTCCAAAGCTTTTTCTGATCATCCCCAAGCCTGGAACTCTGTTCAAAGCATGGCCCCTTGAGGCACCTCCAAGCCCAGCACATGTGGCAGCCATCTGCAGGTTGCTTTGTTGCTCATGCCAAGTGGCCCCAGGCAAGGCACAGGCTGCAGCTAAACTTGGCTTATGACAGTGACCCTCTCAGAAGGTCCGTCACCCTTGGTTGCCAGCCTCAGACCTAGATGGAGTACCACCCAGCCACCTCTGCAAATGACACACCCAAAGCACAAATTGGGCAGGTACCAGAATACTGCTAAATCAGATTTTGCTCTGTAGAGTCAGCCCCTGCACCATAATTCCTCTACTGCAGTCATGGCCAGTCCTCATAATCAATCAGCACAAGAGTCAATCCCGCCTGTTGATGCGCAAACAGCAACCAAGGCTCAACTACAACAGAAGTGTACACACAATCCACATGAGGTACACACCTGGAATACCATGCTCAGGTGACCAAGGAGAATGCATCACTGGGGCCCACAGGACACCTCCTTTATAAGGCAATGCTACTGAGACTGGGAGGCATAGCGAGTCTGCCTAATACATAGAAACAAATATAGAGAAGCAGCCAAAAGGGGGAGACAAAGAAACATGTACCAAATGAAAGAACAGAACAAAGCTCCACAAAAAAAGTAAACAAAATGGACACAAGCAATCTACCAGAGGAAGACTTCAAAACATTAGTTATAAGGCCACTCAATATTCTCAGATAGAACTTCAAAAAAGTTGGGACACAAGAATGGAGATAGAAAACATGACAAAGAACCACTCAGAAATGAAAAAAAAAACAAAAACAGAAATGAAGAAAACATTAGAGGGAATCAACAGTAGATTAGATGAAGCATAGGATCAAATAAACGATTTAGAAGATAAGGTAACAAAAAACACTCAATCAGAAGAGCAAAAAGAAAATAATAATTGAAAAAAAAAATGAGGATAGTTTAAAGAGCCTCTGGGACAACATCGATCATACCAACATTTATATCACAGGGATCCCAGAAGACAGAGAGAGAGAGAAATTGAAAACTTATTAAAATAATAATAATAATAATAATAATAATAATAATGGCAGAAAACTTCCCTAACCTGGTGAAGGAAATAGACATACAAGCCCAGGAAGTGCAGAGTCCCAAGCAAGATCGACCCAAAGAAGCCCACAAGATAACATATCATAATTAAAATGCCAAAGGTTAAAAACAAAGAAAGAACTTTAAAAGCAGCAAGAGAAAAGCAGTTAGTTACTTATAAGGGATCTCCAATAAGAGTATTAGCTAATCTCTCAACAGAAACTTTGCAGGCCAGAAGGGACTGGCACAAAATATTCAAAGCGATGAACAGCAAGCACCTACAACTAAGATTGTTCTACACAGCAAAACTGTTTTTCAGAATCTAAAGAGAGATAAAGAGCTCCCCAACAAGAAAAACCTAAAGGAGTTCATTGTCACTGTCAGTATATAACATGAAATGTTAGAGGGACTTTTTTAAGATGAAAAAAATAAAGGTCCAAAATATGAATGATAAAATGGCAATAACTACATATCTATCAATAATTACTTTAAATGCAAGTAGATCAAATGTTCCAATCAAAAGATAAGGTAGCTGAATGAATAAGAACACAAGGCCCTTACATATGCTGCCTACAAGAGACTCACTTCAGATCGAAAGGCACACACAGACAGAATGTAAATGGGAAAGAAAATATATTACATGAAATGGAAATCGAAAAAAAAAAAAATCTGTGATTGAAATACTTATACCAGACAAAATAGTCTTTAACACAAAGGCTATAACAAGAAACCACGAAGGACCCAGTAATTCCACTTCTGGATATTTATCCAAAGAAACCCAAAACTCTAATTTGAGGGGACATGTGCATCCATATATTCATTGCAGTATTGTTTACAATGGCCAAGATGGGGAGGCAGCCTGGGTGTTCTCTGATGAATGAATGAATAAAGAAGAAATGGTACATATATAAATGGAATATTGCTTGACCATGGAAGGAAATGGGTTCTCTCTATCTGCGGTGGCATGGATGGACCTGGAGGGTATTGTGTTGAGTGGAGTGTCAGACAGTGAAAGATAGATGCAATACAATTTCACTTATAAGTGGAATCTAAAGAACAAAATAAACAAACAAAACAGAAACAAACTCATAGATACAGAGAATATTTTGATGGTTGCCAGATGGGAGGGGTGTTGGTGGGGTGGGTGTGGATGAAATAGGGGAAGGTATTAAGAAGTACAAATTGGTAGTTACAAAATAGTCATGGGAATGTAAAGTAAAGCATAGGGAATAAAGACAATAATATGGTAATAACTATGTATAGTGCCAGGTGGGTACTAGTCAGGTAGATCACTTCTTAAATTATATAAATGCCTAACCACAATGCTGTACACCTGAAATTAGTGTAAAATAATATTGAGTGTCAATAGTAAATGAAAAATACTAAAAAGGGACGGATCATTGCTACGAAAAGCAAAAACAAACAAACAAAAAACCAACAACAACAAAAAAAAACATTGACAGGTTCTTAGTTCCTAAACAAAATAAATTTATTTTTGGAAATAGGTGATGGGAAGATGAGATGGATGGATCTTATGGCTTTGAAAGAGTCTTTAGGCAACAACTCTAGAGAGAGGGAGGGATTGATCTCTACATTCTGTTGTAAGGCTTGGTTTAAGACTAGACAGGCAGGGAGGGAACCAAAGAAGAAGATATTAGGAGCTGTGATATTGGTATTTTAATTTAACATGTTTGCTATTTTGTGATTTTTTTTTCATGTTTTCTAAGTAAAATTTTAAAAGTTTGTCACTTTGAAAAAAGCATATTTTATTAAATTAACAAATTTACATTCATAAATGATTCCAAATGATTATCTGTCATAAAATAGCTAAATCATTATTCTAGTTGCTATATATCTATTTTCTGGTGCTGTTTTCCATATGAATTTCTCATCATTTTTATTATTGCTAGCATATTTGTACCACATTTACATTTTCCTTAGTAAGTTGGAAACAAATTATCCCTCAGAGATTTGAAACCAAATACACACCATAGACTGTATCCTGAAGATATTAAACATTTTACAAATAAAGTGCTACTCAGAAAGAGTTTTCTTTCACCCAACAAAACGAAAGTCACAAGTCACAAGGATGATCACTTGCATTGGAAATCTGATGTGCTACCTATGAGAGCAAGTACTTGCCAATGAATTCATAATGCAAGGAATTTGGCAGGTTACCTTATTTTGGAACAAACAATTAATGATATTAAACATTTGAATCACGTAACTAAATTCTCTTGTTCTCATCTTCTGTTCTAATCATTCTGAATAAAATGTGGTTTCCCATGTTAGTGTGCCTACAAGGAGAGAAAACATAACCTCTGTGACAGAGAGATTCTAAATTGTACATTAATAAGTTGGCAATCTGATGTTATTCATTAGCCTCAGAAGCTCAGTGAATGTGAACCATCTGTAACAAATACAGAGACTCCCTGGGTGCTGGCTTGTCTGGTGATGGATATCTAACTGTGGGTGCTATGAAAGAGGTCAGTGGGCCCATTCCAGGCTACAACCCATGTTTATTGGACATTGTAAGTTTTTCCTTCTTCCAGAATACCTGTTTTGTCCTGCTATTATCATTCCATGTTTAATAAATGTTTTACTTAAGATAATCACTGTATATGACCTTGAGCTAGAAAAACATATAATGACATTTAATTTAGTCTTCTATAAATTTACCCATCCAATTATGATTGTACTCATTCTTCTTTCTCTAAAATGAGATGATCACTGTTTTAGTTATTGTGTGTAATTTTAATGTCAAATACTCCATCTTTTTAGGAATACAATTCACAATAGTCCATGATACGACTATCCCTTGGGTATATATTTTATGAAAATTTATTTTCTAAATTTTGTTTATGTAATTTTACTTATTAAACATGCAGTCATTTCTTTCATTACTTTCTTTTTTTTAATTAAAGTTTATTGGTTTCAGTGAAAGAAATACCCCTTAGAAATAGGGTTTATGATAACTAAGACAGCTATTATTTACCTGAGGCATAAAAAGTTCTGTTACACATTCAGAATTTTCTGAAAATAGATTTGTCTCATTAAAATAAAAAATATATGTTTTAGAAGTGGAATATTTTAAGGCATATTTCTTGTAAAATTACTATGCTTTCAAGTGTCCTATTAAAATAAGAAGGCATGACAGAAAAATAAAAGTTTCATATATATAATGTACTTAAAAGAAATGAAAAAATTTCCTATGCTTTAGAAATAGTTATAACTTTCTCCTCACATTGGAATGAACAAGTTACATTGGATGCCTCAAATCCTACATTCTTTTTGGAAAATATATTCAACATCTAGTGAGATGTCACCACTTTGTATGAAATGGGAATACATTCTAATTTTCAATTCTACATTGCATCATATAAGTAGTATACACCGTGTTTTCCAGAAAATAAGATCTAGCCAGTCCATCAGCTCTAATGTGTCTTTTGGAGCAAAAATTAGTATAAGGCCTGGTCTTATGTTATATTATATTACGTTATAGTATATAAAGCCGGGTCTTATATTATAGCAAAATAAGGCTGGGTCTTATATTAATTTTTGCTCAAAAAGATGCATTATAGCTGATTGTCCTTAGGTCTTATTTTCGGGGAAACGGTATCCTTTGAAAGGGGAATAGCTGATGAAATCTGCTGCCCTCGACAATTTTAAATTCTCTTCTGTTTAAGTTCTGGATGTTTTGGTTGACTATTGCCAACATGTCAATACAAGGACTTCTGAGAAATCAGTGTACTGGCTAGGTTTGTGGTTGGACTCGCATGGATAACTTCCATGTAATTCATGTAGCAGAAATGTCTTCTAAACTTGGACATGTCACAGAATTAAAGAGGGTTGCCAACTGAAGGTTTTGGAAGTTTCATAAATCTCAGATATCAGGAAAGTTCCAAAGGACATAGCAATTCTATAAATCAAAAATATTTTCCTTTTGGTAGAACTATAGTCTTTAGGAAATGTTAATCAGCTAATCTAAAACAGAAGAACCACTACCACTCTCTCATTGCAAATTGTGCTCTTTATAGACAAGTTTTGTGTATGGCCTAATTTTGGTGTTTAATAAAATAAGAACCTTGACTTAAAGTTATACCAGTTTCTTGCCTCCCTTCTTTCCTTCCTTCTTTTCTCTTTCCTACTTACTTTCTGAGTAGCATAATATTAAAAGAATTTAGATAAGTAACAGAACCTGACCTAATTCCCCTATCCCCAATTTGACTTGTGGAAGTCACAGCTCTTGAACTTGAAAAAAAAAAATTGAAATGTAGGGAAACTGGCAGCATGAAGGAATAAGAGCCGATATAAATTTACTCTGAAACAGGTTTGAACTGCACTGATGCATCAAGGAATAAGTACGTCTGAGATTACTATTGGTCAAGTAGGTGAGAAATCAATGGTGCAACAGATTTTATCTTCCCCTAAACCATCAAGAAAGTATATCATATTGTTAATATTCATGCAAAAACTATTATTCTGAGTAAATGAAGTTTTCATTGAAGAGTGATTTTCTTGTTTCTCAGCAAAGAATGAATCATTTCTTAGTCATGGATATACATGCAATGGAAATTTCAGCGGACAAAGGCATGGGCTGGAGCAAACTGTGCTGACCAGATAGGATAACTGTAGAAAATCTAAAATCTGGTCAGTGTTATAATTCCTAACACCTATAATATAAAAATATAAATATTATGCTATCTGGATGTTTGGCCAGTTTTAAATATAAAGTTTTGGCATCAGACAGACATAGTCATAAACTTTTCAGAGGTCTGAATATCTGATAAAGGAAAACATTTCCAATAAAAGTACTAAAACCCAATTTTTCTTTTGGAAACTATCACATCAGTTCCTTTCAGTTACCATTTCTAACACTCTTATTCATTCTCTTATCAACTGTAGTTTGAACGAATTATACTTATCTCCACACCTCAAGTTTAAGTTCTATCCATTTCACTCCTCATATTGCCTTGAGAATATTCTCTGCAAAATAATGATTTTGTCCAGTTTACTCTCTGTCTCTGTCTTTCTCTCCATATATATATATATATATACACACACACACACATATGTAAATACACACACACACACGGTGCCAAACAATGTATACACATTTTAAGAAAAGAAAACTGTATTAAAATTGTAATACTCAATATATACTGATAACAAAAGATGAATACAAGTCACATTTGACTTCTGCAATTACAAGAGGTACCCAAAGTGGTTACCATCAGCGTCCAGACATTTCTGATTATGGAAAACTACTACTTGAGCAACATTGACCAAAGTGTCTACTTGTATACATTATTTTGGCACTCCTGGTATATATATATTTGAAATAGACCATTAATAACTCAGGGCAAACTTGGATTAAAAAACTTCTACAATCAGGCACCTATATATCATTTTAATCTCAATATTTTCTTGTCACTTTCACATAATCTCCAATCTAGTTTAACCGGGATCCCAATGATGTAAACACATTTGAAGGCTTTTTATTTCCAGTGTTAATACTCTATCTAATTCATCCAATTGTGCAAGTGTTTTCCATTTCAATTGAAAGTTTATCCTTTTTCAAAATCCAGTTTAGAAGCATTGCTTATCTGAATTTTTGTAAAATACCTAATCGAAAGTTATCACTTTCTTGTCTGTTCCCTTAGAACATAGATTTAAATTGCCTCTACTTTGCTTGCCATTAGTCAAACAATCAGCTTCTTATGTGTGACTTTATAATGTCAGTTAAGCTTTTCATGATTATATTTACCTCCTCCACATTCATATTGTATTCTTAGAGTCCAGTGCTTTACATTTATTAAATTCTCAGAGCAGTTGGTTTAGTGATGTAATTCTGGACAATACCAATGTTTTATGTTATATTAGAAAGTGTGATTACTTGAAATTAATATATTAATATAGTGTGATTCTATTTAGAATCCTTAGCAGTTGTTTTTTCTCTGAATTTTTCTATAAGCTTTAAATTTTCAAGAATGAATAAATGCTCAAGAATAAGAAAAGTAATAAAATATAAGTAAATTCCCTTATCATATTCCAGATAAAAACAAAGTCACTGCATTCACATCATTTGGGATTGTCACATGAAGAGAAAAATAGTTAAGTGGAACTAAATAAATAAAAATAGTTAAATGGACCAAAGTCAAAATAATAAGATATGAATCCCTGTTTATATATAAGATTTTAATAAAGAGTAATGATAAGATTTTAATAATGGAAAAAATTATTAATTATTAAGTAAATGATGCCGGTATCTATTTGGAAGAAACTAAATTTACACCCTTAAAACTAATATGTTAAAATCAAGATTGTTAAAACTTCAGTGTAAAAAATAAATCAATGGAATTTCCAGAAGAAATTTTAGAAGGCTCTTTGTATGACTACCGTGTTTCCCCGAAAGTAAGACCTAGCCAGACCATCAGCTCTAACTCGTCTTTTGGAGCAAAAATTAATATAAGACACAGTCTTATTTTACTATAATATAAGACTGGGTCTCATATAAAATTATAATATAATTTATAATATAATATAATATAATATAATATAATATAATATAATACTGGGTCTTATATTAACTTTTGCTCCAAAAGATGCATTAGAGCTGATGGTCCAGATAGGTCTTATTTTCGGGAAAACACGGTAGAAAAAGAAGTTATTCACTAAAACAAAAAGCTCAGCAGTTTTAAATAACAAATGAATATATTTGACTAAATTTAATAAAATGCATGATAATTGACATAACAGATTAAAATAATATGGAAATGCTTATTCAAATACAAAATATATAAAGCAATTCCATTCCTGATATCCTGTTCCATAGAAAGAAAATATCACTACATAAGTATCTGGGTATTTATTACAGTATTACTAATATTGGCCAAAAGTAATCAAAACAATGCAAATTCCTACTGATAAGTAAATAGTTGAATATAGTTTGCTATATTCATGAAAGTTAAATAGTTGAATGTCTTTTGCTGCACACACATTGAGAAATATTAGGAGTCATTAAGTAAAATTAATTAGACCTTATCAGGTGACTTAAATAGATTCTCATGTGTTAGTAGGAAGAACAAGATGCTATAAAAATGTGTATAATTTGACATTGTTTGTGAAAAGTAATGACAATATGTATATATTTATTTTCATATATGCATATTCCATATTTTGTGTTGTAATAATGCTGTGTATATATAGAAACTATGAAAAAATAAATATCGCCTTAGCAATATGAGATACTTAGGTGTTTAAGATTAATCTATGAGAAAAAAGAAAAGAGTTGAGAAAATAAGCAAAAAGGTAAATGAGGATGAGGATGGTCTTTAAAAGTACATCAACTAGGTATGTATGTTATAATCACATTCATGTTTTTTAATCAATTACATATGAGGAATATATAAATTATGCATACTTATATGTTGCAAATACATAATTATATATGCAGCATATATATATATATATATATATATACATATATATGGATTTGTGTGTGTATATATATGTATGTGCGTATGTATATTAAACATTTATGGAGAGAGGGGGAGAGAGAGAATTTTCACAACATTAAATGCATTTGGGAAAGTATAAAGTGACATCACACTTGAGAGACCATCTACCATATCTGTCCATGGTATGTGTCTACCATATCTACTGATATTCAACCTTTAAAATGTACAGTTCAGTTTTAGGAATGTATCCCTTGGAATTTCTTCTCAATACCTCTTAGTATTTCTTGTAATCTTTTTGCATATACTCATATGTGTAGTAGCATTGCAATAACAAAACCAATTTTAAAAAAACCCACAAAAGCAAATACACACACACACACACACACACACACACACACACACACTAAAAAAGTTAAATATATACAAATGATTTCAAAGTAAATTTTAAAAACACATTTGTACAATTAGAGAGAATACAGCCACTAAAAATGATTAGATGCTTATATGAACATGAAATGCAAATATAATTAAAGAGATTAGACAAACCAGAGATGAGTCAACAAGAGTTATATTATTGGCCTAACTACAGACAAATTAAGGTTGTAAAAACTGAACAGTTAAAAAATAAACAAAAGTAAAAATATTTAAAAAACCCAACTTGTATGTATTTCATAAAGAAAGAGCCAACAACATCTAATTTTGAGGTTTAGATAAACAGGTATACATCTCAGATGAAATTTTACTGAGTCTTTCTCACAAGGCTATTAGTTATCAGATTCCTGGAAAACAAAACTGCACAGCATTTTCCAAATCTCTACTGCTTTTTGTACGTTCATTTATTATATGTGTATGAGTGTATGTGTAAATGTGGTAGCAACCTAAATTCTGCGCCAAAGTAAACAAAGAAAGGCAGTGATTATAAAGGCCCAGGTAGCATGTACTGTCCTTAATCCAATCCTTTTTACATAAATAAAGAATTCTGGCTAAATTAGTAGGGATCATTTGAGTTCTATTTGCAAATAGAGGACACTGGTTGACAAAATGGGTTGGCTCCTTTCAAAGGAACTCAGATGGTCTGGTTGTAATGGTGAGGCGGATATTACGTTTAGACACAGCTGAAAAGTTCAAAAGTTCATGGAGAAATGCGCTGGGTGGCTCATGTGTAAGACAAACTTCTTCATAGCCTCCAGGCTCTATTTTAGTTCCCTTGACATAAGTGACTCTACCTTGGCAATCTCCATTCACGCGTTCTATATTATAACTGCTTTGCTCCTTTCCTCTCACTATTCCAAACCCAGTGAAATTTCAGACATCAGCTAAGGAGACCTGAGTTAGCAGAGAGGACAACTCTGCGGCACTCATTCTCTATTATGGTACTTGTCCAATAGAAACATAATGAGAGCCTAATAGGTAATTTTACATACTCTAGTAGCCACACTAAAAAATAAAAGGCAAAACTAATTTTAATAATGTATTTTATTTAACTAAATGTATCTAAAACATTATCATTTAAATAATCAATGTAAAATTTACTAATGAGATATTGTGCATTCTTATATTGTATGTAGTCTTTGAGATCTAGTGTGCATTTTATACATAAGGCACATCTCAACTCATGCTAGTTACAGTTTAATTGTTCAATTGCTACATATGGTACCATATTGACTAGAATTTATACTGCACAGTGCAGGTCTAGAGGGTAATTCAAGGAAAGGTGGAGGTGATCAGACAATGTAAAATGTATTCTTCACAAACAGCTCCCAGATTTTCAGAGGAAGTGTGGAAACAGTTGTGGTGTAGCAGGAGCTGTATAAAATAAAGTCTCAGTAGATTTTAACCGTGCAAGAGTCTGTGTCACTTCATCACTGTCTTTCATGGTAGGTTGTGGAATCTATGTCTCTGTTTGGCAGTTCTGTTGCCAGGTATTTCATCAGAATTTTCTTTCTTATCAGAGCCTAATTTCTATGAATCTCTAAATAACCCTAATGAAACCTCAAAATATGATTTTCTCTACAGACGAATTCAAAAATCTCAGAAACATATTAATTCTAACATATTTATCAATATTTCCATTGAGATTTTTAAAACTATAGCCCTCTCTTTATAAAACTCTAGAATGTGCCTCTGCAGATATAGGTTTATTCTTCCTCTAAATAGGAAATGTCTCAAAAGTCTGTTTGTTTCAAGGAAGGGGTTTCTTTATTAAGAGAGTTATAATAGCATAATAAATAAAAATGTTGACTCAACAGACGAAGCTGTCAAAATATAATAAAGTTCACAAGCACAATGCTTACATATCAAAGGCATTTTCAATCCTCTATAAGCACCTAAAGTTATCAGTAATCACAACAGGTAATGCAAGGTAAGTTTTAATACTTCAGGCACATTTCAATCTCTACAGTTCATTTATTCCACAAATTAATTTACTATAAATCCACCGTGAGTAACAAATTTTATATACTGCTTTATAAAAAAGCGATGTATTTTATTGCTTTTTACATTTGGTACACTTTTTCCCCTCTGCTTTTTCATACCCAAATAAACATATAGATTTGATCATTCCATTAAAATGGTGCAAATTGTTCAAAACCTGTCATCATCACCAGGGAAAGTTTGACACACTCCATTATGCTAAACACTATGTGAGTGCCTTATGTCATTAACATTTATAGATTTTTTTATTATAATCAGTGTTCAAAACGCAGAAGTCTGTTCCACCATACAGAAGCAAATCAACACTTTCAATGGTTTTAGAGTGACTTACCTAGAAATTAATTTAACTAAAACCATCAGCCTATTGAGAAACGAGTGACAGTTTATATGCCTCTTCCTCCTGAATATAAATGTCATTTAAAATGTAAATGTAGATCAACTGAATAAAAACAGTCTGGGATGGAGATTCAAACATTGCTCCTGTACTCAGTAACTAACCTTACTTGAATTAATACTATAATTTCATAAATTAATCTCTTTCCAATTAATATATCTTTCAGGATTAAAAGACTCAAAAAAAAAAAGCCTTCTTAAGACATTGCTCAAGAGCTATGGAGTTATAGATCATTTATCCTGTTTTCTTCAAGTGTAAAGGAAGTTGTTGGCTATCTATTTTCACATTAATTCAGGTGCACATAAAATGGCAAGAACAACCAAAATGTCCTTCGATAGATGAATGGATAAAGAAGTTGTGGTATATATACACAATGGAATACTATTCGGAGGTAAGAAAAGATGATATAGGAACATTTGTGACAACATGGATGGATCTTGAGAGTATGATGCTAAACGAAATAAGTCAGACAGAAAAAGCAGAGAACCAAATGATTTCACTAATATGTGGTATATAAACCAAAACCAACAAGAGAATGAGACAAACAAATGAGAAACAAAAACTCATAGACTCAGACAATAGTTTAGTGGTTACCAGAGGGTAAGGGGTTTGGGGGGTGGGAGATGAGGGTAAGGGGAATCAAATATATGGTGATGGAAGGAGAACTGACTCTGGGTGGTGAACACACAATGGGATTTGCAAATGATGTAATACAGAATTGTACACCTGAAATCTATGTAATTTTGCTAACAATTGTCACCACAATAAATTAAAAACAATGAAAAATAAAGAAAAGACTGAAAGCAAGGACATAAAATAATGGCAAGAAAAATGAAATGGCGTGATGGCTTTATTAAAATAATTGTCTGTAAGAAAATTTAGACTGATTCTGAATCATGCATTTGTGTTTACAGAAACTAACTAGTATGAGAGGTCATTTATAATTTAAATATGTTGGTGAAATCAGTTCAAGTATAGTTTTTTCAAGTGTCCTTAGATAATAATATTCATTCTAAACTAAACTATAATCCAACCTTATGATTCTCAACCACTGCCATATTAAATCATACCAGTTACTTATCATGTACGTGATGGAAATGATTTTTTTTTCCTGAAGAAGCCATATTTGTGAAAGCATTATTAATTAATATCATAAAAACCCTTCTTCCCATGGAGATGGCATTTTGACATCAATGGTGGCAAGTATATCACTTATCCAAAACAATTTTTACATTGGCATTCATAATCCTCATCATTTTAATAATGTGAGGAACAATATGAAATTTCTATTGCAGTAAAGAAGATAAATCACATGCTTCTGCTCAAATGCAAATTAATATTTCCCTCTCAAGATTGATTTGAACACACCTATTCAGAGTTCTAATAATATATGTGACCCCTTGAGCCAGCAACTTCACTTCTGAAAATTTATCTTAAGAAAATAATCAGGGATAGGCACAGAATGTTGTTACGAAGAGAAGGGCAAAGACAAGAACTTATTATAACAATCATACAAACGTACAATTCCAACTGTGGTTAATCCCATGAAGATGGGCCAGGTGTGTCCATGATAGTAAAACTGACCTAGTTATGCCAACCAAAAAAGAACTAACCTGTACATAAACCTTAATCTGATATCAGAAGCAGGATAATAAGGTTATAAGCAAGGACCATCTGGAAGAAATGCAACCAGAGGTACAATAGCTGCTGAGGGAGGGAGTGTAAATTGTACAAGTAACTGAAAGAAGTTCAGTGAAACCAGAATAACTAAGGTGACACAAAGGTATGGTAAAGGAGGAGTCTTGAATTGTAGGTGGGGACTGAGCCTTTTAGCACTTAACGAGAGTTAGATTTGAAAGATGGGAAGACAGTGATGGGCAGTCATATAATTCAATTTATAATTTCAAAATATTCCTCTGGCTGTGGAGTTGTGTTCAGAAGGGAGAGGTGCATAGCACATTGTTACAAGCCCAATAAGAAACTGTTGTATTTAAACAGATCAGGATTATGGTGGTTTTGACTAGAATAGAGATAGAGAGAGAGGCCAATTAATAGATTTCTATATATATATCAAGCGGGGAAAAATCACATGGGAATAAAGAAACAAAAGTGTCCAGGGTGATTCCTAAGTTTACGGCTTATGAACAGACTTCTCCTGAGAGTTTCCAGGGAGAACTGGTTGGACGTCATAAGTTTGCTGTTGAAAACAAGATTTCTGGAGTCTATGAAACATTAAAAATGATATATAAGGGAGGCAGTGGGATATATACATTATGACTTCAGAAAAAAGATCAGTGTTGGAGATACAATTTCTTATTTTTGTTGGTAGGTAATGAACTACTAGGTGTGAGTTAGATAATCTTCAGGGAGTATGTAAGGTAGAGAGTGTGATGATAGACAGTACAGTGCAACTCTCAAAGGAATTCCAAAATTTGATGTCAAGGTAGAGGAGAATGATCCTAGAGTGATGGCAAAAACAAGTCAGGGAAGCAGAAAACTGGAGATCATTGTATCAGAAAGCCAACAAAAATATTTTTTCTTCAAGAAAAAAAAGAAGACATGTCTAGAGGGAAAAAAAAGGGTGGAAAAAAGTATTGTTGGATTTAGTGACGTCACTGAGCAATAGTTTGGTGAGCAAAGCCTGGAAAGGGAAGGCTGCAGATACTCATTTGTAGCATCAAACACAAAAAAGAACAAGAAAGTCCAGAAAGAGGAAAACAAAACAATATTGAATGACAAAGCAATGTCCAAAATATATTAAAGGATTAAAAGTTCTTAAGGGATTTGTGGGTTTAATACATAATTTATATTTTATATTATATAGTTTTGTTTAATTTGGCTATTTTTAAATGTACAACGTATAGAAATAAGATACTTCCTTATATGTTATTCAGAAGAAAGGTTTCCAAATCTTTAGATCACATAAATCATCTTTCAGGAAAAAAAAAAAAAGACCACAAATCCAAATTAGCAAACAAAACTGTGTTCATTTATATGGTTTTATACATTTTATATGTACTATTAAAATTCACTGTGCTCTTGGTAAAACATACATAAGGGTAAAAATTCTAAAAGGTAAATTAAGCAACTTATTATAAAGATTATTTGATTTCTGAACTGTAAAAAGCATTTCAAAATGTATTTTTAATAATGTATTTAATAGTTTTAGGGAAAGCAATGTTGTAAGATTAGATTCTTATTCCAGTTTATTATAATACTTAATTGTTATCTCTATCATAGCTAAAAATATAGTCCCCAAAGAATTAATAAATACAGTATCCAATATCCACTTTGGGAAAGGCTCATTAATAATGATGATTTACATTTATATATCAAAAATGTAATTTTTGATGTAGTGTCATTGTATAGGATGTAATGTGCTGATAAAATGCTCATTCAGGACTAGGAGTCAAAGCATCTACTGGCCACCTTCTTGTTTAATTACTGAGCTTGTTTTATTAATGCTTTTTCAGATTTACCATTTCTCTACAGAGAACACTTCTAAGCGGCCCTTTTTCTTATGATTAGTATAGTTAAAAACTAGATAAGTTAATACATGAGTTTATTTAAATGACCAAAGTAAGCAGCGATATGCTGGAAACAAAGGGAGGTAAAGGCAGCACTGCCCACTCTTTTGGAACATCCCTTCCCTTGTTTCCTATGCACTGTGACATGTGATCACCTGACACATGAATTCAGTTAATTTTATTGCATACATCAAAATTATTTCTCTTTATTTAGATAAAATAACAATAGAAATATTGTGTTTTGGAATTTTCTTCCCATACCTCACTGAAATATTTTGAACATTCCACTCTGGAGAAAATTAATTTTGAATAGTACATCACAAAAAGGTAATTAAAAAAAAGCAAACCAAGACCATAATGCTTAGGAAAGTGAGTATTATGATTAACAAAGGTTTTTTTGTTATTTCTCTAGCTAAAAAGTTCTCTATACTTTTCACAATCTCTTCTTTTTTGCCTTAACATCTCAAATGTGTGAGGATCTGATAGTTAGCCAACTACACTGATATATAAATTAAATCTAAAATGTAATTCATCCAAGTTAAGATGCCACATTAATCAAATGTTTGATTGGTTTGCCTGCTTGGTTAATTGTTTTATATTCATTTGTTTTATTATTTAGACTAGTTTATTTAAGGTAGCATTATCCAAAAAAGACTGACAGAACCAGAATAGGAATCCTGGCATATCTTCTAACTCTGCACTGACATTATTTTTTTTTTTTAATTTATTGGGGTGACAATTGTTAGTAAAATTACATAGATTTCAGGTGTACAATTCTGTATTACATCATCTATAAATCCCATTGTGTGTTCACTACCCAGAGTCAGTTCTCCTTCCATCACCACATATTTGATCCCCTTTACCCTCATCTCCCACCCCCCATCCCCCTTACCCTCTGGTAACCACTGAACTATTGTCTGTGTCTATGAGTTTTTGTTTCTCATTTGTTTGTCTTGTTCTCTTGTTTTTGGTTTATATACCACATATCAGTGAAATCATATGGTTCTCTGCTTTTTCTGTCTGACTTATTTCGCTTAGCATTATACTCTCAAGATCCATCCATGTTGTCACAAATGTTCCTATATCATCTATTCTTACCGCCGAATAGTATTCCATTGTGTATATATATCACAACTTCTTTATCCATTCATCTATCGAAGGACATTTTGGTTGTTTCCATGTCTTGGCCACCATAAACAAAGCTGCAATGAAAATTGGAGCACACGTGTCTTTATGTATAAATGTTTTCAGATATTTTGAGTAGATACACAGGAGAGGGATTGCTGGGTCATATGGTAATTCTATTCGTTGTACTGATATTATTAAACTACATGGTGAAAACACATGTGCACACACAGTAAAGCACATTTTCTAGACTCCTTCATTAAAAATAACACACACAATCCCATTCATTTATTTTAGCGTTTACTTCCCTTGCCTTTGAGGTCAAATTCATAAAATCCTCTTGGAACCCAAGGTCCATAAGTTTAGTCACCCCAATAATCTTGAATAAAAATAATAAAAATATAATTAAAAAATACAGACAGATTTTGGAGATTTAAAAAATGGGAATAATTTCCTCATTTATTCTTGAGTTTCCTGAATCTTATTGTAATTCTAGTTTATGAGCAGAATTTGTTCTTTTCCTGATCACTTATACTTTTTAAAAAATGTTTCGCCTAGTAACCACTTTAGTGGGCTTGAAAGCATCTTGAAATATATTTTTTTCCTTCTTTTAAAATTGCTGCCATCAAACAAAATAAACCCATATGTACTTAGATTTAATTGGGAGAAATCTTATTTCTCTGAGTGTCTGCCAATATAATGCTATCATATCAACATTAAGTTTGATAAGTAGATTATGAATTCCTACCAGAAGCAAAACTATGACCTGAAGGCAATGGAGCAGGTTTGATAAGCACAAGTGCTTTCAAGTCAAACTGCTTGGGCTCATCTCCTGACTCTGCCATTAAATAGCTGTGTGACTTGGACAAATTATTCAAATGCCTGCATCTTAGTTTCCTTGTCTGTATATGCCTCTGAGAATTGTTAGACGGAAACAATGAGTTAATATATGAAAAGTCTTACATTAATTTCTGGCATAAAGAATTTAATAAATGTTAAATGCTATTACAATATGATAAACTTTATTAAATTTCATAATAGAATCTCTTTCTTAAAGGAGCTTAAAATTTTCAGGTTCTGTTCCCTCTATATGAAAAGAAAGTAATATAATTTAACTAAATTTCATGAGAAATAAAACAGACAGTTTTATACCACACAAAATAACTTAATTTAAAAGACATATGTGTGACACACAAAATAATTGAAAAGACTCGTACATGTGATACCCTTATAAAGAAGGGACCAGTCCATATATTGTTTCCCAGAGAAATCATTCTCTATTTACATTAACCTTTAATAATGGAGATCACAATGGTTGCTCAGATGAATTCAGGGTTACAAAGTATTTTTGTGTTACCATTTCCAGTTAGTATTTAAATCCTAATTGCTTAGTGGGGGATTTCTAGCATTTATACAAAGAACCTATACCAACAAATATTAATATTTAACATCAATGTTTAAAACGCTTCTGGAAATTCTCTCATTAACTTTGTATATTATTTGAAGGAAAAGCCAAGTTTTAGCTAATCTCGTAATGATATTTAGAAGCATATTTAATGAAGGTATAGTATAAAATCATTGCCAAATGGAGAAATTTTTTATATGATAATCATCACAATCAAATAATATACACAGTAGCTAATGCAAAAAATCACAAATCTTCAAAAGCCAATATAATACACCTATCTATATCCCATTCTTTCACTTTTAATGTTATTACCTCTGTGTTAATAAAACTCAATTTAAAGCCTTCAAAATCAAGCATTGTAATGTTTTAAATTCATTCAAAATCAGGTAAGTATGTAATTAACTGATTTTGCATGTAACACAATTGTGTGTAATATAATTATGTTGTGTGAGATGTTAAAAGTGCAAAGTTTAACTACCTCAGCATCCTTTTTTTATACCCTCTTAGAATGTTAATTACCTAGTATAAGTGGTGATCTTTCCAAAAATATATGCATTATTGATAATCTCTCTCTCTCTCTCTCTCTCTCTCTCTCTCTCTCTCTCTCTCCCCCTATAAATCCATTTATCCATACATATATCAGAAAAGTTATTTGATGATTAAATGAACTTTGTAGGCTTTTGGTTCAGTATTATTAAAATAAATTCTGCTTAGAACAGTTTATCAAAAGCTAATGCCTCCTACAATATCAAGTGTACCAACATTTGCATTATAGGGGTACCAGAAGGAGAAGAGAAAAAGCAAGTAATTGAAAACATATTTGAAGAAATAATGATAGAAAACTTCCCTAACCTGGTGAAGGAAATAGACATTACAAGATCAGTAAGCACAGAGAGTCCCAAACAAGATAAACCCAAAGGGGCCAGCCAACACCTACACACATCAAAATTAAAATGAAAAAAAGTTCAAGACAGAGAGAGAATCTTAATAGCAGCAAGAGAAAAGTAGTCAGTTACCTACAAGGGAGCCCCCATAAGACTGGCAGCTGATTTCTCAAAAGAAACTTTGCAGGCAAGAAGGGAGTGGAAGGAAATATTCCAAGTGTTGAAAAACAGTGACTTACAACCAAGGTTGCTCTACCCAGCAAAGGTATCATTTAGAATTGAAGGACAGATAAAGAGTTTCCCAGACAAGAAAAAGCTAAAGGAGTTCATCACCTCCAAACCAGTATTACAAGGAATCTTAGATGGACTTCTTTAAGATGGGAGGAGGGTGGGGGTTAAGGATGGGTGAAAAGGGAAGGGATTAGAAGTACAAATTGGTTGTTACACAGTAGTCATGGGGATGTAGGGTATACAATAAGGAATGTACTCAATAATATTGTAATAACTCGGTATGGTGTTAGACAGGTATTAGATCTATCAGGAAGATAGGTGGGAATGGGTTTGGGTGCAGAGTGAAAAAGGTGAAGGTATTAAGAAATACAAATTGGTAGCTAATACAGTATGGGGAATAAAACCAATAATGTTATAAAGATCATGTAAAGTGCCAGATGGATACTGGACTTGTCATGGAACTGTGTCCAATATGCTATACACCTGAAGCTGAAGTAGAATAATATCGAATGTCAACTATAACTAAATATATAGGTATATATAATCGCAGGATGTGGAGGACAACAAAAGGAAGATAGTTAATGGAATTGTAAGAGCTATATAAGGTGTCAGAGGGGCAGTAGCTTGGGGGGTGGGTTATCACTTTATAAAGGGTTTAAATGTCTAACTATTACATTGCTTTGTACACCTGAAACTAATTAAAAAATGTTAACTGAAAAAAAAAAAGGACAAGATAAATGACCAAACAAAACAGAAACTCATAAATTCAGAAAACATTTTGATAGGTGTCAGATGGCAGGGGCATTGAGGGATGAGTGGAAGAGGGAGGGGATTAAGAAGTACAAATTGTAGTTACAAATACTTATGGGGATGAAAAGTATAGCATAAGGAATATAGTCAATAATATTGTAATAAGTGTGTATGGTTTCAGATGGGTAATAGATCTATCAGTGATCGCTTCATAAGCTATATGTCTAATCACTATGTTGTACATCTGAAACTAATATAATATTGCATGTCAACTGTAATTGAAAAACTAAAAAAAATACTAAAAAACAAGAAAAATCTCATGCCTCTTTAGATTTGCATAACATTTTGAAATTTAGAAAGACTGTTGGTGATTTCATATATAAACGTGTATTTTAATCATTTTATATTACCCCAAACCTATGATATAATGTGTCAGGCATAGCTTAAGGTAACAACCAATGCAGCAAGCATTTGTACAATCCCTTACCCTTCAGTACAGAGGGAATTTAGAACTTGCTATTAGCCAATAGAATATGGCGAAAGAGATGGGATGTCATTCCCTTGTTTAGGTTCCAAAGTAAGGCAAATATGATGGGATGTCACACCCCTGATTACATTATGTTATATAGACTCCATCTCTGCACACTGGAGTGAGAGATTCTGCTGCATCCCTTAAAGTAATGTTGTGAGAGGGTCACTGAAGTGGGCCAGATGACAAGGGACTGTGGGCAGCCCCTGGGAGCTGCGAGTACCCTCTATATCACAGTCAGGAGGAACCCAGGGCCTCAGGCATACAACCACAAGGAAATTATTTTTTCTAACAATCTGAGTAAGCATGGAAGCAGATTTTTGCCCAGATGCTTCCAGATGAGACTGCAGACCAATAGACAACTTTATTGCAGCATGGTGAAACCCGGAGGTGAGGACTCTGCCTAAACATGTCTGACTTCTGACTTAAAGAATTGGAAAAAAATAGATGAGGAATTAAATGAATTGATGATGAAGCCACTAACTTTGTGCTAATTAGATATGTAGTAACAGAAAACTAATATGGTGGCATATAGTCATCTTCATCTGTATGTTATAGTATGAAAATTTAGGTACAGAGCATTTAAGCACTTTGCCCGAGATGACATTGCTAATAAGTTCTAAAACTACTTCTTTATCCAGTTTTAATTTCTCCTCCTTCTCTCCTTCCTGTACCTTCTAATTGTAGGTGCCAATTTTTTAATGTTAGCTGGATGCTAGACAATTATATACGCTGTACAGACATTATCTCATTTAGTTTCATACTTGCAAGAACTCTTTGAGGAACTTCTATCTTATTACCTCCTTATTACAGTTGGTATTTTTTTTATATTATTGCCTCCCATTTATAGATGTCAGGTTAAATATCTTCCAAAAAGCGCAGAGTAAGAATTCAAGTGCTGTTTTAACTCCAATAAAATATGCTATTAAGTACCCTATATAACTCCAGTGCTTCTTTTTTTTTTTTAATCATCTCAATGTTGACTCAGAATGTTGCAGGTACAATAAACTACAGATGTAATGCTACAGTTTATCAGGACAAATTATGCTGAAGCCACGATGTTACTTGATCTTTCTTAAAAAGCCGATCACATAGACAAGAAAGGTATCGCTGGTCTCTTAAGTCGTCTCAATGGAATATTTCTGATAATATAAAGGCATGATGTATAATCATCATTTCTTAAAACTAACAACTAGTTTATTTGAAATTATAAATAAAATATAAGGAAACAAAGAGTGTTCTTATACCCCAGTTTCAATAATTAGTCCTGTAAACACAAAATTATTAAAATACATACATGTACAGTCAAGACAAAACTTTTCTTTTCTTGAGAAGCAGGTCTTATGTATAAAAAAAGAAAACAAAAAATGCAGGAGGGATTTATATAAAGAACTCTAGCCACATAAAACTATTTATTTTTTCAAACACTTGAACAAGTGCCTCAATGGGACTTGCAAGGCAGACTTTTATGTTGCTCTGGTTTTAGAGAATAATTGTAAAATGTTTTAAACTAATGTTAGGGACACAATAAAAATAAATAGTTTATTCAGCCACAGCATGGGGGTATAAAAGCAATTAAAAAGGAGATTCAAACTGAGAATATATCGTTTTCCTTCTATACTAAAGTTGCACTATGCTGACCTAGTTAGCTCCTTAAATAGGTAGCACAGAGACCATTTCCACACCACATCATCTCTAGGTATTCAAATATTCACTGGACATAAGAATGAAACAGTGCCATAATTTCTACTGTAATCTGATAAGTGTTTTAAACACAACCTACTGTTTAAAAGGCTGAGCCTAGAAATCATATCTGAAATTCTTTCTTTCCCTTTGTTGTGTGCCTCACTTCTTTAGAAATCAGGGAGATGGAAGAATTCTGGTTCAATTTAGTTCATGGTTGAAGAAACAGGATATATTATATGGGAAAATTTGTATTTAAGGTTAGGTAGTTAGAGAATGGTATGAATAGAAGTGAAACCCAGAATCTCCCACATTTTGCTCTTTGGTACATTAATGGTGCCCACACAGCATCCTTAGGTAGCATCCAGAATCTATGCACTCAAAACAAATTAGATACTCAATAAATGTTATTACTGATTTTGTCGAACAAAAGGTCAAACTACTTGTGAAAATAAAAGATAACAGCATTTAGCAAAAAAGGTTAAATAATTTAGCAAATTTATAAGTGTAAGAAGTCAATATGAGAATTGCTAACATTAAAGAATTTTTGACTAATACCATGTCAACATGTAAGATAAAGTTACAATAATCATATCTCATTTACAAAGTGCAAGATGACTTAGCACATAAGAATGCATGAAAATGCTTTCCGACTTTTCTTTAAAACTCTCTAACATGGTGAGATACAGAGAATTAATGGATAAACATTTGTTGGAATAAAAGGCTGAAACATACAACCCAGCAACCCCTCTTTTGGGTAGCTACCCCCAAAATCTGAATACATTTATCCATAAAGATATATGTACCCTTATGTTCATTACAGCATTATTCACGGTGGCCAAGACATGAAAGCAACCCAAGTGTCCTTTGACAGATGATTGGATAAGGAAGATGTGGTACATACATATAATGGAATAATACTTGGCTATAAAAATAGACGAAATACTGCCATGTGAAAAAATATGGATAGATCTTAGGATTATCATGCTAAGTGAAATAAGTCAGGCAGGACAATTCGAGCACCACATGATTTCACTTACATGTGGGATATAAAACTGAAAGCAACAAATGAACAAGACAAACAAACAAAAACTCATAGACACAGACAATAGTTTACTGGTTACTAGAGTGAAAGAGGGGTGTGGTAGAAGAAGGTAAAGGGAAGAAGGTAAAGTGGTTCAAATATATGGTGATGGAAAGAGAACTGACTTTGGATGGTGCACAATGCAATGTATAGATGATGTATTATAGAATTGTATGCACAAAACTGATATAATTTTACTAACCAATAGCACCCAAATAATTTTAATCAAAATTTAAAAGTATAAATAAATGCTGAGAATTCAGAGTAGCTACAGACACAGTCCTTCTGTAGGCAAAAGAACCTACAAATTTGAACATGTTCCAGCCTTTAAATTATGAATTCAATTACAATAAATTAAAAACATATATTACTAATGATAAGTTTCTTAATGATACATTTATGAACTGAAAAATACATGAAAACACAATTCCATTATTGTTTTATGGGAAACTGTCATTTCATGTCCTAATAGATTCATAATACCAATATCAAAATGTAGGGAAAAACTAAATATGCATACAAAAGATCAAAATATATTTAGAATGTATTTTTCTATTTCATTTATTTGTATATTCTGTTTACAAAGAACTACAAACCCACTGTTGAAAATTTAACAACATAGAAACATTATTAAAAAAGGCAAAATGTTTTTCTAATTATGTCAAATGAAACAATTTTTATCAAACTTTGAATAATGCTTTTCATAACATTCTACTTCAATTTATACACATAGGACTACATATGCACCTATATAGTTCAATACATGTTATGTAAACAATTTACTTAATTAACATGTCTTAAATTTAAACATATTTATTAAACTTATTTGATGACTAAATATATTTGTTTAAATTTGATAAATTTATTTAATTTTTAATTGGATAGTTATTAATTTTATTTAGTGTAAACATATAAATTAAATTTAACAATTTAATTAAGCATATTAAATATGCATATTATGCAGGCACATATACATATATAGTATATAATAGTACCACAGCTAAAATATAACTACTATAAGTAAATAAAACATTGTTTATTTTACCAAATTACTATGCAATAAAAAATTAGTTTGGTTCTTATTTTTCATTATATCAGCACCATAATGGAAATTTTCCTCAGACATTTTTCCACTTATCTTAATATCCATTATGGATTTATTAACTAGTATTAGGCTTTCTAAATAAAAGGTTTGCTTGATTTTTTTATTGACATATAATTGACAGACAAGATTCCATTAGTTTCAGGCATATATCACAGTGATTTGATATTTATATACTTTATTAAATGATCCCCATGATAACTCTAGTTACTATCTGTCACCATATAAAGTTATTACAATATTATTCACTATATTCACTATGCTGTACATTACATTCCCCTGACTCATTTATTTTATAAACGGAAGTTGGTACCACTTTGCCTACCTCCTAATCCTCTCTGGTAACCACCATTGTTTCCTTTATCTATGAGTCTGTTTCTGTTTTGTTTTTCAGAGTCCACATATAGGTGAGATCATATGGTAGTTGTCTTTCTCTGGCTGACTTATTTCACTTAGTATAATACCCTGTAAGTCCACCCATATTGTCACAAATGGCAAGATTTTATTCTTTTTTATGGCTGAGCAATATTCCATTGTTTGTGTGTGTTTACTGTCGATGGATACCTACTAGGTTGCTTCCATATCTTGGATATTGTAGACAATGTTGCAATGAACATAGGAGTGAATATATCTCACACAGTAGTTCTATTTTTAATTTTTTAAAGAACCTCCATACTATTTTCCATAGTGGCTGCACCATTTTACATTTGCATCAAAGGCATGCAAGAGTTCTCTTTTCTCTACATCCTCAACAACACTTGTTCTCCTTTGTCTTGTTAATAATAGCCATTCTGACAAGTATGAAGTGATATCTTATTAGTTTGATGGACATTATCAAATTGCTCTACAAAAATATAGTAAAATTTTATTCCTACAAATGGTTTCATCAGCTTACCAATTAAATAATCAAGAAGAGGCTCTTTTCATTTTAATATATTTGGTTATTAGTTAAGTGAATGTTACATTTCATGTTTTCTTGTCATTATTTATGGAAAAAAAGAGGCCCAAAATACTTAAGTTCAGTATTTTTAAATGAAAGTTTAAGAAAAGCGAAACGTGCTTTTATTCCCTAGTTATAAATTAATCCCTATCCATTAATCTTGTCCCAAATTTTACTACTGTGTTGCTAAGAAATGGTATTGATCTAATTTTAAAACCATTAATATACTTAAAATCACTAATCATCAGGAAAATGCAAATCAAAACCTTAATGAGCTATCACATGATACCTGTTAGATAGGCTATCATCAAATAAATAATAAATAAATACATAAATAAATAAATAGGTAACAAGTGTTGGCAATGATGTGAAGTAAAGAGAACACTGTGCACTTCTGGTGGGAATGTTAATTGGTGCAGTCAATTAACAGGAAGACAGTATGCAAGTTCCTCAAAAAATTGAAAGTAGAAGTACCATTTGATTCAGCAATCTCACTTCTAGGTATGCATCCAATGGAAATGAAAACAGAATATCAGTGAGATACCTGCACTCCCATATATATTGCAGCCTTGAGCCACAACAGCCAAGATCTGAAAACAACCTAGATGTGCATCATCACTGGATGAATGGATAAAGATTTGGTGTGTATATACAATGGGATATTATTCAGCCATGAGAAAGAATAAAATCTTGCCATTTGAAACAACATGGATGGTTCTTGAGATTATGCTAAGTGAAATAAGTCAAACAGAGAAAGACAAATCCTGTTTGATACCACTTATATGTGAAATCTGAAAATGCCAAACTTATAGAAGAGAGTAGAATGGCGGTTACCAGAGGCTAGGGGTTGGGTAAAATGAGAATCTTGGTCAAAGAGTACTGACTTCCAGATAGTCGATAAATAAGTTTTGAGGATCTAATATATAGCATTGTGATTCTAGACAGTAGGAAGTTACTATATACTTGAAAGTTGCTAATAGAGTAGATCTTAAATGTTCTTAACACAAAAGAGAAATGGTAATTATAATATGTGACATGAGAGAGGTGTTAGCTAATACTAAGATGGTAATCATACTGAAATACATGTATATCAAATCAACATATACACAGTAAAGTTACACATCATTATATGTCACTTGCATCTGC
This sequence comes from Rhinolophus sinicus, assembly GCF_036562045.2. NCBI lineage: Eukaryota > Metazoa > Chordata > Mammalia > Chiroptera > Rhinolophidae > Rhinolophus > Rhinolophus sinicus. Next base: position 44,253,403 of record NC_133757.1, on the reverse strand, counting down.
ATAAAGTTGGAAAAATAATGCAAAGAATCTAATTTAAAATATTAATAATAATTTTAAAATATGATATTCATTTTTTCTTCCTGCACTTGGACTGGAATCACTTATATAAAAATAGCATTTAACCATCTGTAGAGTCAACATTTTGTAACACTTAAGATGTTCTTTACTAAATATTCTGACCATACTTATCTTGGAGAAGTATTTAAGAGTATATAGGAAAAAGATCATCAAAGGAAGGCAAAATGTCATACCTTTTAAAATGTTTTAATAGTTTGAGAAGAATCATAAACACAATTATTTTTTTTCTTTCCTTCTCTGTTACGCTGGCATTTGAAAAGCTGTATTCATTTATAAATGTATCAGCTACTCATTCTGCTAAAATATAAACCAGAATTTCCCTAATTGTTATTGGCAGAAGAAAGCACAAAGAATCTATTTCAATGTTCAATTAGGAATAACTAACTGTAAATACAGAGATACAACTTCATCAGTGTTGACAATTGCACAAGCTCTGCATGTTTAAAAATGATCATACTCTCCTGAAATGTGTATTGTTGCTGTAGACACAATATAACATACTTTAGTGATCACATACATATTGACGCATCATTGTCTCAGGTCATAAAACAGTAAAATAATCATTTAAATTAAATTATTCACAGTACTGATTTTATTGCTATTTCTACAAATATAACAGAGTGTTTTAATTTTAAGTCCAGACATACAGGTCACTTTAATTCTATTGGAACTAAGTTTTCTGAGGGTGATCTGTGTGGGTGGGTGTTTGAGGTCTAAAAATACACTTTAAAAATTTTTTTTTTCCTGAATTTCATCAACCTGTTTTTTTTTTAAACCAGAAAGAAGTGTTCCCAAAATAGATTTCTGAAATTTTATTTGCTTTCTTTTCCCACTGACTTCTCTGTTTATTCTGACTTACAAAAAGATTTAGTATATGTTTTATCCACTTAGAAATTAATATTTACATGGATAAGAGCTTCCTTCATATTTTATTTGACTTTTCTTGAAAAAAAGTATCTACTATTACAGATGGCTGATGTTATAAATAATCATACATATTAAAAAAATTAAGATCAGTATTAACGGAGTCCAAAGTTGCCAACCTAAAATACATAATTCTTTATAATTTATTTTTAAATTCAACAATTTTTTAATTTAAATTTCAGAACTGATCTCCTGAGCACCTGCTATGGATCAACTAGGAATCAAGTTTAAACAAAATAGGATTTATTTGCTTGGGAAGCACTATTATCTCCGACTCTCTTTTTGGCAACCCAAAATTGTTAGAAATTTTGGGTTTTAGAGGGTTTTATTGTCTTATTGCTAATGAAACCCATCTTAAAACATTAATAATTGTTGTTATAATTTTCATATTTTTTTAAATTAATACCACTAATGTTGAAGTTTGGGAAATATTAAGGGGGGGAAGGAAACTTGTCCCTAGCCTCCATAATTATAATCTATTCAGAGACAAAGTTATATAAATATTTAATTATGAAGAAAAGCAAATGTAAGTTAATATTCATTTTGGAGAACTTTTTGCCTCCCTCTTTCTCAATTCAAGAGGTATATTGAACCATCTTTAAAGAGTACAGAAAAGTGAGAGGTGACTTGAAGTATTTCAACTGTCAAGAAATTAATGTTGATTCCAATAACAATCAAATTAGAGATAAATCATGTAATATCAAAGTGAATGCCAAGTCTATTGGGAACGCACTTTTCTCTTTAGAAGGACTCCTTGTTGGTTTGGTTTTAATGCAAATTCATTGTAAACAAAACCTTCTCAGATTTTAATTTGTACATCTGTACATAATAAAGAGATTTCTTGCTACTTCTAAACTAGAAATGACTAACCACAGATTAATTTCTATGAAATTTCAAAATTTCTTGTAGTTTAGGAGCAGGACAAGCTGGCAGGGCACAGACCTTATACATTTACAATTCAATCTTTTACTGAGATGATTTGAAATTACAGTGTGTTTCCTAGGCAACTGGTATGGACCAGATGCAAAATGGTGGCAGCCAAGTCAAAATTGGCCGTGGTAAGAATCCCTAGAGAAAGAAGGAGAGAATAATATAATTGAATGCAAGGAAACCAGACATCCATGTAATACTCTTGCCATTAATTCAGAAAATGTGGCTTTTTTTTTTTTTTTCAGTTCTGAAGTGAGGGTAAATTAACTTAAAAGGATTTTCCAAATCCATATAATAAGGCAGCAAATCTGTGATTAATTTTCTGAGGTTTTCTTCCAGGGAAAGATCCACAGACACTAGTTATTACTCATTGCTCTACTCTTCCTATGAAAACAATTCAAAATCTGGTAACAGTTTTATGAGAAATTTATTAGGAAATTAGATGCTCGTATCCCACTTTCTTTACATGTGGTCATGCATTCATTCATTGGTTCATTCATTTATAACAGCTACTACTTTGAAAAAAATAATATTACTGCACTTATGGAGTTTCCATTCTTGCAGGACGTAACAGAGAGACAAGATGATTTCAGATAGGAGCAAATGTCATGGAATGAATAAAGCAAATAACTTTTTTAAGGGATCTGACAGTGAAAAAAATGCCTCCTGCTTTTGCAGTGAAGTGTGCAGTAAAGATTGGCAGAGCAAGTGCAAATTTTTGAAAATGGTTTATAAAAATACATGACTCCCAGAAAAGTCTCTCTAAGACTCAGCATTTTCCAAAGAGTGATAATTACATATATTTTAGTGACCTGTTAAAGTCATAAATGCATATTTTTATGACTTCAATCACAGAGCAACTTTCTTAATCTTATAAAATCCCAAATAGCTGTTGGGAAGATATCCTCCTAATAGTGTGACGGTCTTCAGACAATACACAAAATGGCTATTTCCGAGTTCTATGCAAAATGCATTCCCTGATTACTTGCTTGCTTGAAGCAACTTGGCATGGAAATGAAATTATTAACTGAACTGGGCTTTAATCTTGACCTTGGCCTTAGCTAGATGAATGTGAACTAACCGTTTCGGAACTTAGTTAATTATTTATGAACAAGAGGATGGTTTAAGAGGGAACACTCACTACTCAATCTTGTGTTAGAAGATGGTTAAGTGAGAAGAAAAGAGATAAGAGTGGTGTCTTCCAGCCTCTGTTCATGTGAGAATGCAAAGGAGTGTTAAGGTGTGATGCAATAGGAATACTGTATTTGCATTCCCAGTTAGGAGAGAAAAGTGATCTAAAGCACCTGATTTGCTGACAAGACTATTTGAAATCAATGCGACTGTGTGGTCTCATTCAGGAAGAGAACGAGGGTTTCTAAGTAATAGAGCCCTTGATGTGCTTTGCAGTGCTACATAGTCTAAAATGTTACTCCATTCTATTCATAGGTTTTACTAAAAAATCTTCTCTGGCTTTAGGGACAGGAGCACTAATTAATAATTCTCTTCTGAGCCGACACTTAAATCCTGCATCATTTTGGTTTAAGTATCTTTATAATTCAAGTTCTATCTGAATATTATATCATACAACTGAAACCTTGCAGATGATAGTGTCAAGTCAGTGAAAATATATATGAGCCTGTAGGAATGTGATTTTACAGAATGTCATGTTTTTTGCATTATTTAATGTACATGAAGACTGAATGGGAAGACATGATTGGTTTGCTCAGATGAACTACATTCTGTGCTGTAAAAGGAGGTAGTATGTGTGGGGACTTGTGAGTCTGTGGCCTGATATAGATCACTGTTGTGGATGGGCTTATTACAAAATTCAATACTTTCATTGTCCCTTCTGTTACTCATATTATGTTTTTATAATATAATCTTTGTGAATTACCTATCTTCTAAGTGTGTCATTTATTTTCTCTTCATTTCCCTTGATATCTAAAGAAATATCCCACTACTAAAAATTTGGTTCTCATCATTTTTTTTTGGTTATTTAATTAAAATCTACTTGTACCTATTACAAAGGTAGAATGTGGTAGTTTTACATCTTGGAATTTGTTCTTTGTGTTTAACATATTTATGTTATACTTAAAACAAATCAAGGCATAAATTAAATAGTACATTTAATAAAAATGGCAAATGTTTTATGAACTATATTTTAAAAATACACAAGGTGGGTATATATCAGATATAGATTTTCTCTTCACTTTTAATCAGTGCACTCAGCTAGAGTTGTTGGATGCACGTATCAGAATGTCTTGGGGTAGGATGTATCATAGTTCGACAATTAAGTATATAGTATTTATTACTTCATTTTCCAATTAAGTCTTAGATATCCTAGTTGACAATTTTTGAAATTTCAAATTAAATGAAGTCATAAACGGATAGGTTTATCTAAAAGAGCCACTTATTAAAATGATTAAAAGCAAGACTAGTTAATCACTCATTTTCTAGATGCCATAATGAAGGATTTCAGTTTAATGATATTGGCCTACAATTTGCAATTAAGAAGTCATCACCTATTTTTCCTTATTTCCTTAAAATTAAACATCATTACAACTCTTGGACAAGGACTATCTCTTATCTAGGTCTAGAAAGAATGTGTTCCATAGGACCATTACGTGTCCTAGATTTTAGTAAAACCAAGGAAGCTAATGCAGATGCTGGAAGGAGGTGAGGCTATTGCAGCCACAGCTTCTGTAACATTAAGAATTCATTCAACACTCAGCACTCCAATGCATGGGGCACCCAGAAAATATACTCAAAATATATACTATCTCACCCAGAGAAGCAACACTTTCTATCCTTGAGTGTAGCTGTAATTTTTTTATACAGATAATATCACATTTGAAAGAGCCTATGCAAAGGTTATTTATAGTAATAGATTTTCCAGGTAAGGATTTTCAGAAATAGAGCCAGAAACAGAGTTTTCACTGGTTTGTGGTGATTCCTATTTGTTTTTAAACCCTGGATAGACTTCAACTTTACTTAGGCAAAACAGACAATTCTACTTCTCAGTGTAATGAGAAAAAAAAAAAAAAATGTAGGAAGACTATTTTAGTGCCCCTCAGGTAAATTTTATCTTCTCAAAATATAAACATATATTTTAAAATAAAGTTAACAGTAATTGTCGGGATTCACTATGGGGTATCCATTGCATGCTTGTTTTGTATTCAATTACATTTAAGTGTATTATATAACATAATAACGATTATGCCAAATGCAGGTAAGCACTTTCCCAAGGCACTTTTTGCAGTATATTATACATTTACATTATTCGCCCTGCTATTAGAGTTGCAGAGTTGCAACCACAACTAGCACTCAGTAACTACAGGCTGCCTCTTAAGGCAATTGGGAACTCTCAATTAATTTTACATCTTAAAAGCCACAAATTGCCTCTTCTCTTTTCTTAGTAGAGAATTCTATTTTGCAGTGTATAGACTGTGTAGAAGCTATTTTAACCCTGCTTTAGATGTGATGAATACCTCTCATTTTCACAAATTATTTTGAACTTACAGTCACAAAACTACCTGATTAGTAATCTAAGTAAAGTACAGGGTGAGGCAGAAAAAGCAGCAGCAGCTAGATGAGAAATTTCTCGTTTGCTGCTTGCTGCTCAGCTGATTGAAAGTTTAAAATGGAAAAAGCTGCTTTATTGGTGACAACGGTTTGAACGGTGATCCCTGAAATCAATGAAATCTGCCATTACCTGCAGGTTTTTAAATAATTTTAAAATTTTTCAATTACAGTTGACATACCTGCAGGTTTCTTAGTTCCAATGTGGATTCCTTCCCAGCCCCTCCACATCCTGCCTTAGACACATGGGAAAAGTTACCTTCAGTTCTTTAATTTTAGTGACAAGAGTAATAAAAAATCAGAGCAACTAACTTTGAAAGACTCCTGCTGAGTTGAGACATGCGTATTTTCATCTAGTAAATCTTAGTCATATCTTCTAACACTACAATCATATGTATTTTATATTTCTGCTACCTTTTATAATTAAAGAGATCTCTAGGTCATGAGCAGAGACATTATTTTGTCTTATTTACAAACAGATAAACAAAGAAAAAACCTCTTGAATTAGAAAATAACAGAAAATATTCCCAAGGGCAAAAAGATATGAGAGAACACATGTAGACTACACAAGTAAATGACAACTACGTGGGGAAAGTGTTCAATATTTGTGGCTTACATGTGCACATATATATCCAAATACTTAAGTTAGTATGTAAATCATAAATGACTACAATTAACTATAAAAAGCAATTATAAATTTATCTCTTCTTTAACTGATCTTTAAATATTTGGTAAACTTCCCTTGAATAAAAATAATAATAATAATCAACTATGAATGGTTTACTCACATTACTGAAATACAAGACACTAAAATACAAAAAATAATAAGATGAAAAATTAATTGAAATGTTAATAAAGAAAGAGGATGTAGCTATGCTTATGTAAGAAAGATGGTTTGAATATGAAGATCCAAAAATCTTTCCTATCTGCCAACCACACCAATCTTCTTCCTCTCTCTCTCTCTCTCTCTCTCTCTCTCTCTCTCTCTCGCCCTGTCTCACCACAAACTCAGAATTACTGGTTTGTTTGTTCATTTTCTGAGGAAGTGGGGTAAACTTAAATAAGTCAAGTGCCCACTGTGTATGTATTGGATGGGCATTTATCACCTTTCTGCATTCTCAAAATAAACGTACAATTAATTCTAACAAGTGATGTAAATATCATCATAGTAACTACTTTACAAGCATTATCTAGTGGAATCTTCACAAAGATACTACAAGATAAACATTAGTATCTCCATTTTGTGTTTTTGAAAAATACTCATTATAGGTTATGGATTACGTATATTTCCCAAGGTCATCCAACTAAAATCATGTGTTAAACAACCCACTGATCATTCTGCAATCTGCATATTGACTCTATAAAATAATCAGCATTTTTAAAGAAAACTGCTTTTCATTTATTTTGTATTCACTTTATGTTTCAAACTCAGAGAATTAACCAGATAGAAGAAGATACGTACCCCCAAATGTTGCCTATTTGATAACTATAGTTGACAATTTGACATAATTTGATAGAAATCAGTGTTATACAATCAAGGAAAACTTAGAAGGCTTACTTCTGGAAAGACAGATAATCACGTCCATGACAAGTTAGAGACAACCATTTCACATGAATGGATTGTAAAGTATATTCCATTTAGTTTCAGTCAAAAAAAAAAAAAAATCTGTAAGTTAACTCAAGATCTCTTCTAACCCTATCATTATACAAATAAGATTTAGTTATCCAAGAAGTCCCTTATTATGTTGTACATCTCATAAGTAATTCAATAAAGCTAGTGCATTCATAACATAAACCCAGTTATTGACCAGCGTCTTTTACATTATTTTTATAGTTTCTTTCTCTCTGGTAATCCATACTCATGTTTTCTTTAATGTCTAGTGTATTTGTTTGCTAGGGCAGCCACATCAAAGTACCACAAACTGGGTAGCTTAAGCAACATACATTTATTTCCTGACAGTTGTGAAGGGTAGAAGTCCAACATCAAGGTGTCAACAGGGTGTTTTATTCTGTGGTTCTCTCTCTTTGGTTTGTACATAGCTACCTTCTCCCTCTGTTTTCATATGGTCTTCCTCTGTAGCTATTGTATCTGTGTCCTAAACTCTCTCTTCTTATAAGAGCACCAGTCATATTAGGTCCCACCCATATCACCTCATTTTACCTTAATTATCTCCGTAAAGCCCCTATCTCCAAATAAAGTCACATTCTGAGGTACCAGGGGTTAGGATGTCAACATCAGAATTTGGAAGGGAAACAATTCAGCACATAACACCTAGCATATTTATTTATGTTTGTACTGTTGCCAAAGAATACTTTTATCAAATTTCAAATGCTGCTTTCCTCAGTGTACTGACAGAACACATACAATTTCTGCTAAGGATCTGAATGAAATTAGAGGGGTGGTGGGATTTGCACCATCTTCCTTGAAATACTTGCTTCTAGTGTCAAAAGTGTCTAGTGTACTTTTAAAAATTGAATGCAGTAAATTGTGGAGAAACAGTAGGTTTCTTAGTTTTTGTGTTGTTTTTTTTTAATAATGTTTTATAAGGAAATTACTCAAATAATTCCTTATAATTTTAAGCATTAAAAGAAAAGTTATTATAAATGACAGTTTACATAAGGAGAGATGTTTTCAAATGCAGGTGTTGAAATAGGAACTTTAAATAGACTTGTGAAATGGAAAATACACATTTACTAATGTCTCAGTTGGGAAAGTACAATCCTGAGTGCCAAATGGGTAATTATGTTCTCAAACAGCCTCCAGGATAGGGAAACACCAATTTTCATGTGAAATCATCTATCCCAAAGTGCAATACTTAATCATGTATAAATATTTGGTAGGTGCAATTTCTGTTTCTCTCTCTCTCTCTCCCTCTCCCCCACCCCCTTCATTCTTTTCCTCCCCCCCAGTTCCTTCCTCTCTTGTAATATGGCTCTTTGTTTAATCTATAGAAAATGTTATGTACATTTTATGTGGAACTTCTGTATAATTAAAAGGGAAATTAACCACAGCAAAGTTGCAAAAGATTAAAGGAACTACAGTAAATAACAGAGATTCCACCTAAGAAAAATTTGCTAATGCATCCTATTTGAGCATTCTTTACTCCCTAGGGGAACTCTGGTTTTATTCAATTGATGTGTATTTAAAGGATCACTTTTGGGGATGAGGGACACTTCAGTAGAGATTATTTGAACAGCACCAAGCTGGATTGTCAGCACGTACATCTGGACCATTGTAGTTAGTAAAAGGTTGGTTCTTTAATGGGACTCTGTAGGGTGGCAGCATCTCCATCCAGGGAGGAGGGTAGAATTGGAGAAATTGAAGTGACCTTTGAGTTTTGTCCTATATATGAGTATCTTAACGTAATTTGTCATATCAAATATGTCTTCATAAGTGACTTAAGAATTAAATAGGAATAAGTAAAACAATTGACTACTTATATACAGTATTGCTACGAGGATTGGAGACAATATATGTTAAAACACAAAGCAGAAGACTTGTTACTTAGAAGACAAAGGGTTAAAATTATTACTATTATTTATTTCCAATTTTATATTATAATTTTTATCATAATTAAGCTTTGATCAATAACTTATAGGTTAGTATTTTTAAAAGTTTGTGCTCTCTTCTGTATAAACAAGTCAAATTGAAAGCATGCATTTATCTCTCCTTTCAAAATCATATTAAAATGATGGCAATAGCAAAGAATAATGGAAAAGAGGTTGCCTTTTTATTCTTTTACCTTCATTTTCGTAGACTATTAATAGTGAATGGTGATCAGTGTCAGTGTCTGGTCTATAACATTGAACCAGAAATACGGAAGGATTTAAGGTAACTTATAGGTATATCAAACTCCGCCAAAGGTAGAAAAGGTAAAAAAAGAAAAGTAAGAACACATATCCCAATCTTCTAAACACTTGTCTTTGTGACTACAAATTTAGCAATAAGTGTTCCAAGGTCCAAAGTGTGAAAGAGTAGGTTGATCATGCAGGAAATCAACAAGGCCGCACAAGAGAAAAACAGTCAAGAAGAAGTACAACTATCAGAGATACCAATTCTTGGATACAGTTTCTCCCAGGAAACTTCTGAAGAAGCTATTGACATAAATAAAATAATATCCTGAAAGTATCCTTTAAATAAATATCTTAATTACTTTCATAGAAAGAAATTTCAATATAGAATATAGATAATTCCACAGATGTCGATAAGAGATGATCTTTGGTGCCAAATTGGCTTTAAAATGTTATAAACCTTGTCTTCTGAGCAATTTCCCAAAGTTTCAGCTATTTTAATTCACAGGTAAATGCTCGTGCATTTTCCCAAGAGCATAAGACCATTTCAGGTATCCTGATCCATAGCAACTTTCACCTTCAGTATGGAATATTCCTGGAGTTAACTGTCTTCCCTCAACCCCCCAACACCCTGTTCTTGTGTCTGGATCAACAGATCAGAGCCCATCTTCTCATAGTGAGAGGCACCAAGGAACCTCAATTAGAATTATCCTAATCAACCTGAGGAGTTGCAACTTATTTTTAAACACCAAAGAGAAGGTACCAAGGTTTTAAGTATTTCCTCCCTCAGAGTTTGTCACCATATGCAAACTAATCCATTTTCCTCCTAATGAACAGATCTACATGAGTAAGAATTTGGGGAGAAACATTCTTTGTCAAAAGTGAGCCCTCATAAAGAAATTTTGAATGAGTATAATTTCCCCAATAGCTAGACTATTTTGTAGCAGTAAATGTTGTTTTTGGTTGGGAATTTGTTCTCTTTACCCTTAAATGTGCTTCTAAAGCTTTAACCTACAGTGGGAAAGAACTTTTTCTGAAAGTACAGGTAAGACATTCTACATCCACAAATACACCACAAGGACTTTAGCATGTAAATAATCATTTAAACAGTAGTGGGAAATACATGACTACATAACTACATTTATCTGGATTTAGGTTTCCAGTCAAATTTTGTAATATTTCCTATGGAAGAACTTCACATACCCTTTAAAGTTTATTTTTATGTATGTTATATTTTTGTGGTTATTCATATAACTTTTCATTATATTTTTGTTTGTTATCTTATAAAATTAACATTTTTTCCTGTGAAGAGATATTTTGCTTGTTGTATTATTACTGCATTTTCTCTTTTCTTCTAAAAAATTCAGTTATTTCTCCTGAACAGTCAGGCTATACCATCATATAATCATACACATAAATTTCTAGATATTCATTTACGACCCAGTAAGCTGCCTTTCAGCAAACACTTTTATATAACCATAAATAAATGAATAACCAGAGATGCATTTCACTGAAAAGTGGGTCTCCAAAGTTGAGAGGCTCAAAAGACAGCTGATACGGAAGTTAAAAACATGCCCTCCTGTTTCTTGGGAATTAGATCTTAGATGTCATGATACATTTGCCTCATTATCTCTCACGTTCCTGGATCTCAAATTTACCATCATAACGTATTATTTGAAGTTCGTCCTTTAAATACAAAGATGAGTTATAGTATTATTTCAAAAAAAAAAGCCTTTGGGGAAATTTGGAAATCTTTTGAAGACCCAGAGAAATTAGCATTTTATTATATGTTATTGAGTTACTCCTTCTAAAGTATAATAGTGATATTTCATCTTCCATTTCAGCCATCTCTAATCTTACGACATTTGTAAACACTTTCTATGAGATTGTAAACGTAGTAAAGCTAGAAGAAAAAAACAATCTGATTTCACTTTTATTTACTGATGAATTTCATATGACTCTTTCTTGATTCTCTTAATGCAATACACATTAAATACTTGAAAAAGTACCACATATAAATGACAAACTTAAAGCCGTTTCTCGTCTAAAGTGATTTATGTTTGTAAGTTATGCTTCTGCTTACTAAAACTCATAACATAACTACAATCCTATCCCATTGAGTTTTTTCCCCTACCTTATCTCAGCTTTGATTATAGTACATATGGACGAAGTGTTGGTGGCTGCTCTCAGTGTGTTATGCTTACTCTAACTTTAGAGCCCTCTCATTGCTATATTTAATTTGAATCTCTTTTGTGTTTTCAGAAAACTATCTGGTAATAAATTACAGTTTGGTGGGTCTACGTGACTCATGAGATTAGGAATTACATTTTTTAAAATGTGGTTTATTGAAAACTATAGGTAGGTAAAAAGGTTTTAAAAGAAAACATGAACATTTAAATGCTAGACATATGTAGTAATTAAAAATAATTACTGGAAGAATTTCACTAATTCCAAACTGGACTTTTTGGTGAGCTTAGTATGAAAATCAGGGACAGGTGCATACAAAGTGTTCTATTCATTTTTGTCCTTGATGAATAAGAAATTGTTATGGTGACATTATTTTATTAGCTCATTAAAGAAAGATATGTGAGGAACAGTTGAAAAGTTCTTTAATAGTTTATCATTTAATACTTTCCTTAATGTTTAGCTGAATTTATGTGTACATTCTACACAAAACAATTATGCATATACAAATAAATTCTTGTCTCTGAATTGAAATGTAAATTTATATCTACCTAGAATCTGTTAAAAATAGGAAAAATATGTTTTTTCCACATTTCTAGCTATCAGACATAAAAAATTTACTAACGTAAAAATTATTCAAGATACTCAATTTCACATATATTTTCCTGCTCAGAAATAAAACTTTTAACATTCTCACCCTCAAGCATTGATTGCATGGCATTGGAATTCCTTAAAAGCAGGATGAGGAAGAAAAAGTGTGTCCAGATTGCTTTGCAAGTATCCAGACCCTTTCTAAGCAGCGGCCTTTGTAGGTGACGAGTTTAGTGAAGGCTTAATCATGATATGTGGAAATGAAGAAGATAATTAGGCATAACAATTATGGGGTGTCCTATACCAGACATTAGGTTAAGAGTCAGAAATCCTGAATTCTGAGTCCACCTCTGTCACTAGCTATAAATCTTTTTTCTTACCATTATTAAATTTATTGGGGTCATATTGGTTAGTAAATTTATATAGGTTTCAAGTGTACATTTTTATAATACATCCTCTATATACTTACATTGTGGGTTCACCACCCAGATTCAATTCTCATTCCATCACCATATTTTTAGCCCCCTTCTTCTCTTCTACCACCTCTCACACCCCCCCCCCGCCCCTTACATTCTGGTAAGCATTTAACTGTTGTCTGTATCTATGAGTTTTTGTTTATTTGCTTGTCTTCTTTGTTTGTTTCTTTCAGTTTTATATCCCACATATGAGTGAAGTCATATGGTTCTCGAGTTTTTCTGTATGACTTATTTCCCTTATCATGATAATCTCAAGATCCATCCATGTTGCCCCAAATAGCAGTATTTCATCTTTTCTAATGACTGAGTAATATTCCGTTGTGCAAATATACCACATCTTCTTCTTCCAATCATCTATCGGAGGACACTTTGCTTGTTTCCATGTCTTGGCCACTCTGAATAATCCTGCAATGAACATAAGGATATATATATCATTATGAATAAATGCTTTCAGATTTTTGGAGGTAGATACTCAGGACAAGGATTTCTGGGTCATATGATAATTCTACTCTTAAGTTTTTGAGAAACCTCCATACTGCTTTCCATAGTGACTGTACCAGTTTACATTCGCACCAGCAGTGTATGAAGATTCCTTTTTCTCCACAGCCTCTCCAGCACTTGTTATTATTTGTCTTGTTGATGATAGCCATACTAACAGGTGTGAGGCAATAGCTCATTGTGGTTTTGTTTGCATTTCCCCAATAGCTATTGAAGATGAGCATTTTTTTTTTTTTCATATATCTGTTGGCCATTTGTCTGTCTTCTTGGGAGAAGTTATTTTTTCATGTTCTCTGGCCATTTTTTAATTGGATTGCTTGTTTTTTTGTTGTTGAATGGTATGAGTTCTGTATATATTTTGGATATTAGCCCCTAAAGGAGATGTTGTTTGCAAATATCTTCTTCCATTCGGTTGGTTGCCTCTTTGTTTTGTTAATGGTTTCTTTTCCTATGCAGAAGCTCTTTTTGGTTTGACATAGGCCCATTCTTTTATTTTTGCTTTTACTTCCCTTGACTTTGAGGACAAATTCATAAAATCTTCTCTGAAACCTAGGTCCATAAGTTTGTACCTATGCTTTCTTTTATGCAATTTATTGTTTCAGGTTTATGTTTAGGTCTTTGATCCATTTTGAGTTAATTCTAGCATATGGTCATGGTAGCAATCTAGTTTCATTATTTTGCACGTGGATTTCCAATTTTCCAAGCACCATTTATTGAACAGGATTTCTTTTCTCCATTGTACGTTTTTGGTTCCTTTGTCAAAATTACCTGCCAATATATATGTGGGTTTATTTCTTGGTTCTAAATTCTATTCCATTGGCAAAAACAGTTTTCTGCCAATACCATGCTGTTTTGTGTCTTATCACTTTGTAGTATAAATTGATGTCAGGGAGTGCGATACCTCCAGCCTTGTTCTTTTTCCTTAGTATTGTTTGGCAATTCAGGACCTTTTGTGATTCCATACAAATTTGATGATTTTTTTGTTTGATTTCCTTAAGAAATGCATTAGGATTTTAATGAGGATTGCATTAAATCTGTATATTGCTTTGAGAAATATGGCCATTTTAACTATGTTGATTCTTGTAATCCATGAACACAGAATGTCTTTCCATTTCTTTGTGTATTCTTCAATTTCTCTTAATAATTTCTTATAGTATTCAGTGTATAGGTTCTTCGCATCCTTTGTTAAGTTTATTCCTAGGTATTTTATCCTTTTAGTTGCAATCACAAAAGGAATTTTTTAAAATTTCATTTTCCTGAAATTTCATTGTTAGTATATAGAAGTGCAATAGATTTTTGTATGTTGATTTTGTATTCTTTATCGTTACTGTACTTGTTTTTTCTTTCTTAAAGTTTTTTGGTGGAGTTTAGGGTTTTCTACATAAAGAACCATATATATAGTCTGCAAAAAGTTACAATTTGACATCTTCATTCCCAATTTGGATGCCTTTTATTTCTATATCTTGTGTAACTGCTCTGGCTAAGACTTCCAATACTATGTTGAATAACAATGGTGACAGGGGTCATCCCTGTCTTCTTCCTGATCTTACAGGAAAAGCTTTCAGTCTGTCACCATTAAGCATGATATTAGCTGAGAGTTTGTCATATATGGTCTTTATTATGTTGAAGTACTTTTCTTCTATACCCATTTTATTAAGTGTTTTAATCATAAATGGGTATTGAGTCTTGTGAAATGTTTCTACTGCATCTATTAATACGATCATATAATTTGTATCCTTTATCTTGTTTATGTGGTGTATCACATTGATTATTTACATATGTTGAGCAATCCTTGTATCTCTGAAATGATTCCCACTTGATCGTGATGTATAATCTTTTCATCCTAGAACACCAGAGTACCCCATTTTTTCTAGTGCTCATGGAAAATTCTCAAAGATAGACCATATGTTAAGACACAAAACTAGCCTAAGCAAATTTAAGAAGATTGCAATCATACCAAGCATATTCTCATACCATAATGCTTTGAAATTAGAGATCAACTGGAAAAAGAAAGCAGGAAAAAACCCAAATATGTGGAGATTAAAGAACTTGCTACTGAAGAATGACTTGGTCAAGGAAGGAATAAAAGGAGAGATCGAAAGACACATAGAAACAAATGGGAATGATAATACATCATATCAAAATTATTGGTATGCAGCAAAAGCAGTATTAAGAGGAACATTTATATCATTACAGGCCTATCTCAAGAAACAAGAAAAATCCCAAATAAACAACAAATTAAACCCAAAGTCAGCAGGAGGAAGGAAATAATAAAAATCAGAGCAGAATTAAATAAAATAGAGAAGAAAAAGACAATAGGAAGAATTAATGCAACAAAGAGCTTGTTCTTTAAAAAGATGAATAAAATTGACAAACCCCTTACTAGACTCACTAAGAAACAAAAAAAAAGAAAAGACATAAACGAACAAAATGAGAAATGAAAGAGAAGTTATGATGGATACCACAGAAAGACCAAGGATCACACAAGAATACTGTGAAGATCTGTCGGTTACCACATTGAATAACCTAGAAGAAATGGACAAGTTCTTAGAAATATGTAACCTTCCTAGACTGAATCACAAAGAACTGGAAAATCTAAATAGATCAATCAACAGTAAGGAAATTGAAACAATCACCGAAAACCTCCCCAAAAGCAAAAGTCCAGGACTAGATGGCTTCACTAGTGAATTTTACCAAACATTCCAAGGTGATTTAATACCTGTCCTCCTCAAACTCTTCCAAAAAATTGAAGAAGAGGCAATGCTTCCTAACTCATTTTATGAGGCCAACCTTATCCTACTACAAAAGTTTGGTAAAGATCACACAAAAAGAGAAAATTACAGATCAACATCTCTGCAAAATCCTAAACAAAATGCTAGCAAATCAAATACAATACATTAAAAGATTATACATCATTAGTTATAAATCTTAAGCCAAAATATAATATACATCTTTCTCTTTTTTTATATGTAAAAGAAGAATATAATGTTATAAAAATTTTAAACACTTTGTAAACTTTAATCATTATATATAGTTATAAACTCTCTTAACCTGGACTAGTAACATGAACTGGGGTAAGAATTCAAAGCCAATGTTATTATCTGGTTTAACAGTTTCCTCTGTCTATACCATCTACGTTCTCACATTGTTTTTTGAGTGCTGATTTTACCTCTTGATCAATTCTGTTATAAATCAATTATCATTGAATGATTATGCTCCTTTTGATCACTTTGTAACCAGTTCATTGAGGAGGCCAGCTTTGCACTAGTTCTTCTCATTATGACTATATCATCATTATTATGATTATAAGAAATGTATATACATGTGCAGATTTTGGGAATAATTAAATTATTTTATAATATTGTGGTTGTCTTTCCCTTTTCTTATTTTTTTAAAAATCTACTTTGAACTCTATGGACCTTTTAGTCAATTTGTCATTATAGAGATGACAGTTTCACACTGAAGGCCACTGTGTTGCCCTGGCCTTTGGTCTAACAATGTCAGTTCCATACAGCTGTGATGCACTCAGTGACAGTCACAGCCAGCAAAGAAAATGCAGAATGACGTGTGAATGGAGTAACCAGAAAGGACAGCAGCATCTTCTGCTGCAGCAAAAATAGGAAAATCCTAAGGAATTGTGCACTTGAAACAGATGTAACTTTACTAACTATTGTCATCCCAATAAACTTTAATTTTAAAAAAAGAAAAAAAAAATCCTTAGAAAAATATGAAGTATAACTATGGGTGGGACACCAAAGGATAATGTTTGCTACTGCTTATATTTTGTTCCCATAGCATCTGATAATACTATAGCATAATTTTATCATCTTGCATTTACAAATTCACTATTACCTAATTATAGATGTTGCAAAGCTAAATGCAGTAGGTTTAAGTAGAATTCTGAGCAATTCATCTCAGCCTTCATTCCAATTATCAAAATACCAATTCTTCACAGAAAAGAAACGAAGCTATCATATTTATTAATTAGATTAATAGCCAGATAAAGGGATCCTTACCACCAGGAACAAAGTAACAGTAGTAAAATAGGAAGCTGTTAAAATCTATACGGAATGTCATAAATTTGATTAAATTGTATTGCTTGTAACATAATTTAGTAGAAATAAATTAGACTTTGAAAGAAATCTATTTTGTTTATTTTAGGGATGCACTCAAAAATAAATTTAAAATTCTTGTAATGTCTTCTGGTTTATGATTCTGTATACATATAAGATGCTTGAAAGTTGCCACTTCATCCTAGCAACAAGTAAAACCCTGAACAGAATGAAAAATCAACAACTCCACCCAGATCTACAAGAGGAGAAAACACAATTTAGCTCACAGGCTGGAGCAAAAGGCAGGCAAATACAGAGACGTGGTTTACCAGAGCAGAGACTTCAGAAATGAAACCCTTCTAAGCCAGTGCAAGGGTTCAAAAATCTGACCTGTACTTAACAAACTGCTGGAATCTCAATGTTGACAAATCTTAGTGCTCAAAACCCCAGGGGACTCAGTCATAATGGGGGGAAGGGGACAATAATATTGTGAGATTTAACTCCAATACATCGACCAGATTCTCACAGTAAACTTCAGAGAAAAATCCTGTCCTGCTTCTCACAGGGGGAAGAGAAACAGAACTGTTTTGAAATAACCCAGCACACTCTATTCTTAATAAGCCTGATAATAACAATAATCAGTAATGTTTATTGTTGTTTATTACATCCCAAGCACTGCTAAGTGCTTTTCATTAATTATTTTCTTTTAGAAATGAGGAAAGGAAACAGAGGCTTAAGAAAATTAGAACAGAAATCAATGGAATTGAAAACAGGACATTAATAAAGAAAATCAATGAAAACAAAGCTGATTCTTTAAAAATATCAATGAAATTGATAAACTACAAGCTAAGCTAACTAAGAATAAAAGAGAGAGGATACAAACTACTAGTATCAGAAATGAATGAAGGGACATCTCTACAGGTCCATGGAAATTCAAAGGATAATAAAGGAATACTATGACCAAATCTATGCCCACAAATTTGATAACACAGATGAACCAACTCCTTGACAGACACAACCTGTCAAAACTCACATAAAAAGAAATAGACCATCTTAATTGGCCTATGTCTATTAAAGACATATAATCAATAATTAACAGCCTTGAAAATAGGAAGTGTAAGGCCCAAACGGTTCACTGATGAAAGAAATTATACTTATTCTGTAATTTTTTTCAGAGAATAGAAGCAGAAGGAATATGTCCTAACTAGTTCTATAAGGCTAGCATAAACCTAATAAAAACCAGAGAACAATATCACAAAAAAAAACTATAAAGTTATATCTCTCATGAACATAGATGCAAAAATCTTCAACAACATATTAGCAAATTAAATCCAAAACATAATTGAAATGATTATATACCATAACCAAGAGACATTTATCCTGGGTATACAAAACTGGTTCAACATTTGAAAATCAATTAATGCAATCCATTGCATCAACAAACAGGCCAAAGGAAAAAAAAAATCATATCAGCAGATGCAGAAAAAGTACTTGATAAAATCTAACATCTACTTATGATAAAAACTCAGTAAACTAAAAATAGAAGGGAACTTTCTAAATTTGATCAAGACTATTTCCAAAAATCCTATACCTAGTATTATAGTTATTTGCGAAAAACTTGAAACTTTCCTCTAAGATCAGGTATAAGGCAAGGATGTCTCCTCTCACTACTGCTTTTCAACATCTGACTGGAAGTCCTTGCTAATGCAAAAAGTCAAGAAAAAGACATTAAAAAAAATACAATTTTGGAAGGAAGACATATAACTGTCTATGTTCACAGATGATATGAGTGACTGCATAAAAACTCTGAAAGAATTGACAAAAATTTACTCCTGGAATTAGTAAGCAGTTATGGCAAGGATGCAGGACAAAAGGTTAATATACAATGGTCACCTGATTTTCTATATAGCAATAACAAACAAGTGGAATTTGAAATTACAAACACAATACCATTTACATTAGCATCCCCTAAAATGAAATACTTAGGTATACATCTAACAAAATATGTACAAGACCTACAAGAGGAAAACTACAAATTTCTAACGAATGAAATCAAAGAAGAACTAAATAAACTGAGAGTAATTTTATGTTTATGCACAGGAAGAAATATTCAACATTGTCAAGATGTCGGTTCTTCCCAACTTCATCAATAGATTCAATACAATTTCAATCAAAATCACAGCAAGTTATTTTATGGATATCAACAAAGTGATTCTAAAGTTCATTTGGAGAAGCAAAAGATTCAGAATAACCAACAAAATATTGAAGGAGAAGAACAAATTTGGAGGACTGTAATCAAGACAGTGTGATACTGGGGAAAGAATAGAAACATGAATCCATGGAACAGAATAGAGAGTCCAGAAATAGACCCACGTAAGCATATGGTTTTTGAAAACGGGGGCAGAAGCAATACAATGGAGCATAGATTATCTATTCAACAAATAGACTGGAACGAATGGATATCCTCATGCAAAAAAGCAAGCCTACACACAGACCACACACCCTTCACAAAAATTAATTCAAAACGGATCACACAGCTAACGTAAAATGCAAAAGTATAAAACTTTAGAGAATAACATAGGAGAAAACCTTGATGACCTTGTGTATGGCAATGTTTTATTAGCTAAAATGACCACAGACATGACATATAAAATAAATAACTAATAAGCCAGACTTCATTGAAATTAAAAACTTCTCTGTGCAAATAAAAGACAGTATCAAGAGAATGAGAAGACAAACCACAAACTGCGATAAATGATTTCCAAAAGACATAGCTGGTAAAGGACTGTTATGCAAAACCATTAACACTCAGTGATAATAAAACACACAACCCAATTAAAATATGAGCCAAAGACATTAACAGACACCTCACCAAAGAAGATATTCAGTTGGAAAATATGCATATGGAAAAACACTCCACATAATATGTCATCAGGGAAATTCAAATTAAAACAACAAATAGATAACTACTACTCACCTATGAGAATGGCCAACATCTGGAACACTGACAACACCAAATGCTGACAAGGATGGGGAACAATAGGAACTCTCAAACACTGATGGTGTGAATGCCAAATGGTACAGCCACTTTGAAAGTCAGTTTGATGTTGTTTCACAAAGCTAAGCATACTCTTACTATATGATGCAGCAATCACGCTCCTTGGTATTTATCCAAAGGAGCTGAAAACTTATGTCTACACAAAAATCTACACGTGGATGTTTAAAGCAGCTTTATCCATAATTATCGAATTTTGGAAGCTACTAAGATGTCCTGAAGTAGTTAAATAGATAAATAAATTGTGGTACATTCATGCAATGCAATATTATTCAGTGCTAAAAAGAAATGAGCTATCAAGTCATGAAAACACTTGTAGGAACTGTAAACACATATTACTAAGTGAAAGAAGCCAACCTGAGAAGGCTATTCTTTGTATGACTCAAACTATATAACATCCTGGAAACGGCAAAACTATGGCGATAATAAAAAGGCCAAGGATTGTTAGGGGTAGTGGTAGGAAGAGACTAATTAGTGGAATACCTACAATTTTGAGTAGAGTGAAAATACTTTTTATGATACCATAATAATGGATACATGGCATTATACATTTGTCCAAACCCAGAGAGTGTAGAACACCAAGAGTGAAACCTAACGTAAACTGTGGATGTTGGGAAATATGATGTGTCAATTCAAGTTTTTCCTTGGTAAAAAATATACCATTCTGGTGAGTGATATTGATATGGGGGAGTCTATACATGTGTCAAAGCAGGAATTATATGGGAAATCTCTGTGTCTTCCTCTCAAATATGTTGTAAACCTAAAACAGCTCTAAAAAATGTAGAGGTAGAGAAAATGCTTATACCACAAAAGTTGTAAAATTATTAAGACACTAACTTATAGAAAATAATTCAATTATAGCGATCAAATTTGAGGTGAAATGATAATTTAATTAAGCATAAAATTGTGTATTTTAATTAAACTGGTATTAGAGTAGTGGTCCTCAAATCATCAGAAGGTGGCCTGGTAAAAAATTAGGATTCTAGATCTTGACTTCAAAATGCTGAATCAATATCTGTGATTGGTTCTAGAAAGTTGCATTTTCCATAGATACCTCAGATGATTATTGATAAAGTGCCCGAAAACATTCTGAAAAACACCAATGTCTTTGACAAATTTAGCTAGAGCCATTAAGTTCCTAGCTGAACTGGTGAATATTAGAGTTTTATGTGTTATAACTTCTTACTGAGGATCACCAGGAACATTCACAAAGGGACTTTGAGAATTCCTAGCAATGCCATTTAACCACAAGTCCTTATAAACTAAGATACTAGTAACAACTATTGAATTTAACCAAGCCCATTGTGTCCTCTCTATGACTGCACTAAGACAAAGTGGATAATATCCATTAATCCCTCTAATTAAAGTATTTGTTGTTTATGAAAACTGTTTTCTATATGTACCTGTATATCTCCTATATGTATATACATTGTTTGCCCATTGTTTTTCATGAAAGGGAAAATGTAGTTGAATTTCTCTATAAAATCATATTTTTTATTCCAGGAAGACTAAGAAATGTGGAGGGGGGTGGACCTTTCTTGGATGGAAAGTTTCCTAGTGGAGCACGCAGAGAATTAAAGAACACATTTGCTTCTCTTTCATCATCCACACACATTATGAGAAAACAAAGCTAGTCTGAAGGCCCAAGATTCTTCATCAGGTTATTGATTATCATCTTCAGGCACAAGAATGAGAATGGTATACAAATAAGGTTGTATATTGTTTGGACACTGCATTTGATAAGAAATAAACATAAAGAGACTTTGAAGGGCTCTGTCTCTTGGTTTTTATAAAGTTTTGTTTTATTGTGGCAAAAATGATGAAATTATGTGAGGAGTCAGGCTCAAGTTTGTTAAACATTCAATCACAAGGAAATTATACTTATCTATGAATGAATGAACAAAAAAATAAATACAAGTAAGTGTGTTACATACATCACACATGATGGGTAGGATACAATGATGGCCATAGAGTGTCATGAAGATAAATACACAAAATACTATATATCAAGATAGAGAACATAAAGTTCAAATGAGAAGCAAAAAGTTATCTGACATTTCATAGACAACAAAGATCATATCTACTTGGTGAGACTTGGAGAAGGATACATCTGAAGAAGATAAATGTGCAGTATGTTCATGGATGTGAGAAGCAACTTCATTTAGTCCAGAGGAAGAATGAAGAAGACAATAAAGCTGGAAAATATCTAAGGCATGCATGGAGATGAGCAAACCATTTAGTATGAGGCATGATGGGGAAAATCTGGTTGGAGTTTAAGGTCAACATAATGCCAAATACTGGCACAACTACAAATTTCCTAGAAGTCCAATAAACATTTAGTTTGTTGCTGAAAATAACAAATTATATTCTAACCCTTACCAAGTTACCTGGAACAGAGTCAGATTTTTCTATCAAAATGTTGGAAAATACAGAATAAAACATTTCTGATGAGTTCAATAGAGACAACAGGGAAACTGGCGTGAATATTAGAAATTCAGGAATTTGACTATGTTTGTATACTGTACCTTTTAATTCTGATATGTGTGTGTGTGTGTGTGTGTGTATGACATATGTATGTGTGTATACATATGATAGATAGATAGATATAGATATATAGATATAGATATATCTGTAATCTACATTATGTCTAAGATTGACAAGCTATATGAGGCCCAGATAAGATGGTCTCTGGTACATAAAAAATGACTTAATTCTGGAACTTAACAGAGACTCTCATGATTAGAGAAGTTTATATATATGCTCCTCACTCATTCCAACATTATCATCCACCACTGCGGCTTCTGATGAAACTCAGGATTCTTCACATTACTTGGAAATCTTGCTGATCCCTCTGGTCCTGAACTGACTTGTTTCTATGTATTTCAGATAAATCCTATTTGATTTCACCATGGAGTATGTCTAGCATTTCTTTTTAAGTTTGCAATTCAATTAGTATTTGTCAACAATGTGGTTGAGCAGTAGCTTTGTGTTCTGAATAAATTTATTTGAAATGGCATATTCTTTAAAAACGGTATACTAGGCACTTGTAAGTAGTTCCTCGGCAATTGATTACTACATATCCTCATGTTGTACAGAGAGGTGTGTGAAGATGCCAGAGGCAAGAGGAAATAGGAAACCTTGCTGTCTGCAGGAGTGTCAGCCTAGCATTTAATCAGCAAAGCTTCCTGACCCTGTTAAAAAGAACAGCATAATATGTTACTCAATCAGAGATTATAATTAGACTAAGGATTGAAGTTTGAGAAAGCTAAAGCTTCTGATCACCCTAGCACAACTGCTTAATGCCAATACAAATCTCCATATATATATTTTTTCTTTTTTTCTTTTTTTTTTTTCTGTTCTAGTTCCTTAGATATAATCAAACTTATGGAAGGAGTAATTACTGAGCCTTGGTTGATTCTGAGAAATAACACTCTCACAATCTGTGATGAGACCATATGCTGAAAATTAGTTTTTCCTCCCACAGATCAAAAATAATCATTTTATTTTTAGGAACTTAAAAGTAGGATAGAAAATGAAAAGTATTCTGAGAGAAAGGCACCTCCTGATCAAGCCTGAATGAAGGGAAATGTCATGGATAAAGAACCTTTTCCGCTTACAGTCTCTCTTCAAGTATGCTTGGCAGGTAACCTAAAGCATACTCGGAAAAGCTAATTGTTATAATAACACTGATCTGACTCTCAAGAGAGCTCTGCATTGTAGAAAGAACACCTATAGTTAGAATTCCCTGGGTCTAGATATAGAAAATTGTGGTCAATTTTGATTCTGAGGGAGGAACAGAAAATAATAAGTGTGACATGAGATATATGAAGGACAAGATTGTCTAGATTGCTATGCTATACTGTGAAGAAAGAGAAATAAGGATGGGAACATAAGATTAATAAGGCTATATATTAACACATTGGACTGTACTCAGTTGATAAACTTCATTGTGTTGACATAGACTTACATTGTATAATCAACATGACCAGTCTTCGGGTGGTGATACCTGTATCCTAAAATGACGTCCACACCATTAGAAGCAAGATGAATGGGCTGGTAAGCACTTATGAAATGTTTATTAGTGAATCTATCAACAATGAGTCCATCAGCCACATTTATATTATCTCTGATTTGCAGGGGAAAAAAAAAGACTTCTGCTGTCACAAAAGGAGATTTAAGATGGTAAATAAACATATTCATATATCCATAGTTTCTATCTTTCATCTTTTTAATACACTGAGAATTGGGTCAATCACTTGCAAGGTGTTTGTGGCATTCTTGATCTTCAGAATGTCTCCAAACGCATTTAGGTTCAATTTCCTTTATCCATTTAATGAAAGCAGGTGTAAGATCATCTCTAAGAACGTTTCCTGCTCTAACATTGTATAAGTCTCCTCAAGGGGGAGAACATGGCTAAGGTCCTGACCCTGCTTGATTCTGGTTTCTTTCAGGAAATTCATTAACAAGACCTAATGGACCTTCGCATGCCACCTGTGAGTCACAGGAATTAGTCTCTATCAATTGAAGTCACAGATGGATCTCCATTTTCTTCTACTCCATTCACTTTTGAAATTATAAACAAACAAACTCTTCATATTGAGGAGTAGGTAACTACCTGCTCTTTAATCTTGATTAGGACTATCAAATATGGTTGTATAGTATTTATGCTGCAGAAACGTGCATACACTAGGTGACATAAGGAAACAACATGCCAGCCACCTTCTGTTTGCCACTCCATTTGCCATGGTCCGAAGTCATTTTACCAAAGGAGAAACTATTTCCAATTTGTACAAAGGTGAGATTGATTGTATTTATTAATTCTTACACAATAGACATGACTTATGTGACTAATGAACTATACTCTCTACATTAGATGGAATTTTTGAGTCATATGTTTCAATTTCACTTCTACTAAACACATTTTCATCTGGCAGCTGATCTGTCACTGAAAAGACTCCTAACGTGGCACCATCAGAAAATTAAATGTTTCTTTTATATCATTCTCTTAACTTAGATATATTTTTATAAACTGATTGAATTTTGTTTGTCTTTTACCTAGTTTTCTATGTTTATATTTGTATGCATATGGTTTTTCAGTGTGCATGACAATTAAGTTCGCGAACTTTTTGCCATGATGTTGCTAACCTGTTTTTGATATCAGAGGGATTATTCATTATGAATTTGTACCAACTGGACAAGCAGTTAACCAAATTTACTATTTGAAATGCTGAAAAGGCTGCGTGAAAAAGTTAGACACCTTGAACACTTTTCGCCAACAATTCATGGCTCTTGCATCACAACAATGCACCAGCTCACAGGGCACTGTGTTTGAGTGACTTTTTAGCCATTAAACAAATAAATATATTGGAACACCCCCACCACCACTCACCTGATCTGGCCCCCAATAATTTTATTCTTTACCCAAAGATAAAGGAAATATTGAAAGGAAGACATTTTGATGGCATTCAAGACATCAACGGTAATACGATGACAGCTGTGATGGCCATTCCAGAAAGAGAGTTCCAAAATTGTTTTGAAGAGTGGACTAGGTGCTGGCTTCAGTGCATAGCTTCCCAAGGGGAGTATTTCAAAGGTGACCATAGTGATAGTCAGCAATGAGGTATGTATTAATAGCACTTTTGCTAGGATGAGTTCACAAACTTAATTGTTCAACCTCATACATATGTATTGCAAAGTATAATAAGAATTTCTCCAATCATAGTTGATAGGATGGTGGAGAGGAGAGTGTTTTAGGAGAGCTCATATTTATTTTCTTATTTCACCAAATCAACTGCATAATTTCGATCTTGGATCGTGAAGATCATCCAGATTCCTGTGTACTTCCCATATACCTCATCCTTCTGGTTTTGAGAAAAGAAATATATATATATATATATATAAATAAACTTTAATTTAAAAAGAAAGGAAGAAAGATTTATTAAGTGTTTAATAATTTGCTTGCAACTTCTGTACAACATGACCTACTCATATAAAGCTATCAATCCAGTTAAAGTAAATAGAATCATATGGAAGTAAAATGAATGAGTGTAAAAGTAATCAATTGTGCCCCAGTTCAACCTTACATTTTATAGAAAATGAAACTTTTCTGAGGGTGGTCACTTAATATGTCTGATATCACACTGATGTTAGTGACAGAGAAAATGCATTTTAACTGCACTGGACTTCCTCTCAGACTTGTCCTAAGTCATTCTGGTGTAGCAGATAAGATCATGAACTCTGGATTGCAGATACTTAGGTCAAAATCTTGGCTTCACCATGTACTACCTGTGATATACTGAGCAATTAAATTAACTTCACTGTGCCTCTGTTTTATCTTATGTAAACTGGGGAAAATACTAACGGTTACTTCCTTTCGTATGGATTCACTGAAATAAAATTTCTAAACTGTTTAGACCAAGGTCTATAACATAGTAATAGTAGAAAACAAGCACATTTTATAATAATTATAATAATGATATTTTCTTTTGATGGCTTAGAAACAATAAGATATTCCTTTATAGAGCAGTTGTACACTCCAATACTTCCACACACACTGAAGTCAGTTAACAAAAACAGAAATCAACAGGAACTGAAAATGGTTATGAATTATATTAACCTGATGAATTCCAAAGTCAATAAATGATTAAAATAGTATCTTTTTTAAATAAATCAATTATAAGACCATCAATAGATTATTTCTAATGCTATGATCTGCATTATTTGAACTAAAAACCAGTCTTTGAGATTTATGGAATCACTTAAACCATAATATCTCTACACATACCAGGGGAGAATATTGTCAGAGAAACAAGTACTTACAAAGAACTGCTCCTAGATTTTTCTTTAGAGTTTAATTTCACTTAAAATAAGATAAAATATTATGGAATTCTAATAATTATAATAATTGGGAGCAAAAATAAATCCTTATTGATATTTTCAATGTATATCTTTGGTAATTAGCTTTTTCATACTTTTGCTCCAGATTGCAAAATTTTAATGGTACTGATGGTATAACCCATGAGGGAATTATTAATTGTGTGTGTGTGTGTGTGTGTGTGTGTGTGTGTGTGTGTCTGTGTCTGTGTCTGTGTATCAGGAGTGCCAAAAAATGTACACAAGTGGACACTTTGGTCAATGTTGCTCAAAAAATAGTTCTCCATAATCAGAAGTGTCTGAATGCTGATGGCAGCCATTTTGAGCACCTTTTGTAATTGCAGATGTCAGACCTCACCTGTATTCATCTTTTGCTATCGGTATATGTTGAGTATTACAATTTTAATAGTTTTGTCCTTTCTTAAAATGTGTATACATTTTTTTGGCACCATCTGTCTATAGAGAGGGTGCCAAAAAATATATCATTATCTATAGAGAGGGTGCCAAAAAAAAATGTACACACATTTTAAGAAAGGAAAAAAAAAACTATTAAAATTGTAATACTCAAAATATACCAATAGCAAAAGATGAATACAAGTCATGTTTGACTTCTACAATTACAAGAGGTTCTGAAAATCGTTAAAATCAGCATCCAGACACTTCTGATTATGGTGAAATATTGCTTGAGCAATGTTGACCAAAGTACCCACTTGCGTACTTTTTTTGGCTCCCCCGGTATATATAAAGCTGTACCATCACTCTACTATTATAATTTTGGTTTAAAAAATAATTTAGGAATGGTATTTTGGAAACTGAATAGGAAATAAAATACAAGATAAGAACTGTGATTTTTGGCTACACTAATAATGTTATATAATCATTTGCAACTTGTTGATTTTTCCAATTACTTCTCCCACTAGGAATTTCTTATGTTTGCTGTGAATAGAAATATTAACTGAATTTTAAAATGTTATCAAACTGAGTGACCATAAAAACCAGAATCTTCTGGCCACCAGAAGCTGAGTCACTAGATAAACAAGATGATAGAAATTTGAAAAGTGGGATTACATTCTTATTGTACTCAGAATAATAAGAAACTGAGTGTGGAGATGGGAAATAAGTATAAACGTGTTTGTATTAAACAGATAGAACTGCATTATAATTACTTGGAATTAAATTAAAAATATAGTGAGATCACTAGGATGATCTAATGACCAGGGAAAAGACTAATGAAAGAAAAATAAAGGAAGGATTTTACCTAAATTCAAAATCATAGATAAAGCTTTGTGCAGAACTGAGCTAAATCTTAGCTGCAAGGGAATTTTATCCTAACCTTTACAGGGGTCTGGAAAGGTCAAGGGATCTGGAAGCCAGAGCAGTCTCCTGTGGCAGAAATTTCTTGAGGCTTGACCAGAATTGCCTTTAGCCATTTTACATAATGATGCCTATATTGACAAAAAAATATTTTGAGCAAGTAAACTACCACACTCAAATGAGTACATCTATCTTTTTAAAGATTTCTTTGCTAGCCTGTACAACCTAGTTTCTTTTCCTCAAAATAATTTGATTTTATTTTGAGAAATACCTTTTAATGAAATGTAATCTGAGAAAGGTGGGCAAATGGCCCAACTTGACTAATTCAGAATAAATAAATAGAAACAAACAAACAAACAAATATTCTTAAGGAGATGCTGATATGAGAAAAAAATGCATATTGACCTGAATAGCAATAGGTATTCATTTATTTATTCAATTTTTCTTTCCACTTATTTATTGAGTGCCCACAATATGTCAGAAAGCAGGTCTCAGTACTGGGAATATAATGATGAGAAAGGGAGACCTGGACCCATCTTTCATAAATGATGCAGTTAAATGAGGTAGACAGTAACATCATTATGTAAAGGAATATAAAGTTTAGCTTTCTAAGGAAAGTCAGATTGCTTCTTGGGAGCATTAGTAGTAAACCTATTTAGTATGAGAAGTGGGACAAAACTTTCTTGAAAGAGTAACGATTGGGCTAAAATTGAACAAAACAGAAGACTTAATTATATGAAAGGGAGCAGAGTAGGCAAAAGGATGAGTATTCCAGATTCTTCAGTGTAGGTTCTATTTGGAAAAATAATAATAATAATAATAATAATAATAATAATATAAACTGAAAATAATTTTGGGCAGGAACAATTTACAGAAGTTTGGATAGGGTTAAAGTCATCAAGAGGGCAATGACGATGCACAGAAGAAGTAGAAACAGCATGAAGCCCTTAGGATTTTTTGTCTTGACATAGTAGCATGAAGGTATTCAAACCCAGTGAGTCTAGAACCAACAGGAGGAGCCCAAAACAGAAGCTATAACTGAAGAAACAGGCTCAAAAACTGGCATGGTAGAGGAGAAGGGGTGAAGTTTTCCTTACATCCCTACAATACTCTGCTAGTCAATAAGGATGGAGGCAAAGGACGGATAACCAGAACATCAGTCAAATGGAACAGTATACACATGACTTGTATTCATCTTTTATTATTGGTATGTATTATTAAATTTTAATACCATTTTTTTCTTTCTTAAAATGGGCATACATTTTTTGTGCCCTGTGTTTCTGAGAGAGAGAATGTGTGTGTGTGTGCGTGTGTGTGTGTGTGTGTGTGTGTGATGTATTTTTATGCTTGTGGAGTCAATATGGATATTGATGAAGCTTTAGTAAGGGAATGAAAGAAAGGGCTATGTGAAAATTTGGGGAAGCCAAGATTTGAGACTCAAAAATTGTATAACGTTTTACGTGTTAACTGATTATATTAAATAATAAATCGATTTTATTGCAGTTTTTCATGATGCTTAAAGATGGTATTACAATATTTATTTATTCAAGGGCACAGATGGAATAGGTTTAGGGAACCATTGCAGTAGAATTTTGCAGTGGGAGAGAGAGATTGGACTCAATTCCGAACACAAGGAATAGTGAGAATTTCTATTCAAGGAATAGGATGGGGATAAGCAGTTGGAAAATTACTAAAGGAAAAATCAGTGGTGGGGTTGGGAGGAATCTGCCTAACAATTTTTGTGGAAGGCAGGCCAGGGTCATCAGACATTACCTAAGGGATGTTGAAGGATGAGTAACCTGATCAGATACTGATGGGGATCGGGTATCGATGATGGGGGATAGTGGCTGAACAAACTTCACAGGATTTTTGGTAAAATCAGACAATGCAGAGACAAACATGGAAATTGAATAGTCATAGATTTATAGATGATGTAATACAGAATTGTACACCTGAAATCTATGTAATTTTACTAACAATTGTCACCCCAATAAATTTAAAAAATAAATTGAAAAAAAAAAAAAAAAAAAAAGTCGCCTAGTTGAGAAGGGAATTCAGAGGAGTTTGAGTAGAGTTTGTTCAAGGGGTGCATCTTTGTCAATCCTAACCACTGGATGTTTCTTATAATACATAGCAGTACAACATTGAAGACAAAATTAAAATATGTGATGGGTCATGCTTGTTTCTGAGTGGTCAAAGAGGTGAAATTGACTCAGAGAACTGTTATGCATGCATATCAAAGGAAGTAGAGAAACCCAGGAAAAGCTTTCTTTAACAATGATGAAAGACTTAAAAAGACAAAATTTTAATGGGTTATAGGAAATCATGAAGAGGATGTGTAAGAAACAAGCCCAAAATATAGTAGAATCAGATTTCTACTAAAAGACCCTGGATGCCTTGATTTTGTCATCCTGAAAGAGTAATTCATTCTCCATCAGAAGATTCACTGAACACAAGTATGTCTCATGTCCAAGGTTTATGACTAGTAGCAATTTTATTGACCTCAGTGTCCAGGAATGCAGACCGGAAATAACAATGTCTGCAGGCACTGCACTGTCAAATTGATGATATAAATGGCAAAAGCTTGTTCATGATTCATTATTTGTGGCTGCATCACTACGTTTTTCACTGGCATTGAACAGAAAGAAGACAATGATAGATGAGCAAGAAAAAATATTGAAGGAGAAAGATAAAATGTCGTAAGGTCAGTTCAGAAGTAACTAAAGAGCTAGCAAAGATTTAAAAAAACAATCTTTATCATAGTAAGAGATTCTATTTATTACATGTAAATTCTTATGTAGTACATATAACTATATTTAGTATATTGCATATACTGCATATATTGCATTGAACAAAATACTATTTTAATAACTGTACAGTATCTTGATATATTTTATAAGGAGCTAGGTTCCCATTAAAAATATTTTCATATTATAAGTGGGACAATAATATGCTCATCTTGGGTTTTAATTGAAAAGCTGCATTGAATTGAGACAAAAATAGTGACCTCTGGATACAATGGAACAGGAAACACATATAAGGAATAAAATAGATGTGTGAAATGTAGATAAAAATTATCTTTTACATGAAAATTCAAGTACCAATCCTTTATAACTTTGATGGGCTACATATAGTGCCAAACAACCTATCTAACCTATAAAATATGATCATTTCAAAAATATACACTTTATAACTGTAAATGAACATACTAGAAGTAATAGAGAGAAAAATCGTAGAAGACCTGAGAAAATGTAAGTCCCCTCCCTGGTTTGCTGTCAGAAATATTAGAGGCATATGTTTGTTACCTGCATAAAATTGCAAAGATAAGATTTACTATAAGTAGGATAACATTTATTCTAGATGATAACAATCATATAATTAATTTCAGTTTTGTTTTTTTTAGTAAACGGTTTAAATTTGCTTTTTAAAAAATAAATAAATAAAATAACTTAACCCCGATAATCTACACAGAACATATGAAACACTTTGTAAATAAGCAAATAATCCAGCAGCCAGGCTAATGATATTCTCTCGAATAGAATATTGTAAAACAAAAGTATTACTGTGTTTTACAAAGAGAGACAAACAAAGCTAGTGTCAAGGCTCAAACTGAAACTAGCCCAAATTTCATTTGAGAATAGGAGTAGAGAGGAATGATTTTTGTTGGCCTAGGTTACTTATAGAATGTGGTCATGCTTTATATACTCTGGTCTTTTGTTGTTTGTTTTTGTTTATTTGTTTGTTTGTTTGGAAATTCATGGAGATCCAGCTGGGAAGTTTGTGCGATGGTCTGATCCCATTAACAGCTGTTGCTAGCTTGAGGAATCAGTCCATCTGCACCACCTCAAATGTTTCATTTGCTTTGCAGAACACTCTAAACAGGAAGCAGAGAGGGTCCATGTGGTGTGAGTATCCTTATGAAATACTAAGACTCGTGGCAACCACAGAACATCTTCCTCCAGAAATTCTACTATGCGCTTCAACATTCCCACTGTAATGTGGTGGAAAATCATACACCCCATAAGCCCCACGTAGCCAGATGTCCTCCCAACTACTGATAATACAGGAGTCTTGCCAACATAATAATGAAGTCTCATGATGTTGCATCATGGCTTGTCTTCAGCCAACAGCTCCAGGCCTGCAGAGAAATGGGCTTTCTCGGGCTTAATTAGGCCAACATTTGGCAAGAAGTACCTCAATATGTAGAAACATCTTCTCTAGAAATATGCAATCAAATTCTTGCTCCTTATACTTTCTGGAACAATCCATCAGAATAAAGTTCCAGTGAGGTTTCTTATCCTTTGAGCTTCCATTTTTATCTACAGTTTTCAAAAATCACCTTGAGAATTTGAAGAAAAGAGCCAGATTTCTTGCATTTCAGGATGTGAAATGTATTCTTGGGCTTTGGTGAGTAAGGCAGTGATACTGCAAATAGCATTAGCATAGGGTTCGCAGGAATTGTAAGCAAACATACAGTTATGATTCAAGCCTGGCACTTCCTTCAGAATCTCTTTTTTGTCTTTCCTATGTGATGCATAAACTAAAAAATAAAAACCTATACTTCTGTATTACTCAGGGTTCTCCACATATACGGAACCAATAGGATACACATATATAGAAAAAGATATATTGTAAGGAATTGGCTTACATAATTGTGGAAGAATCATGGCAACTTCACAATCTGCAGTATATCCTGCCAAGCACAAGACCCAGGAAAGCTGATAGTGCAGTTCCAGTTCAAAGACCAACAGCCTAAAAGCCCAGGTTGCTAATAGTGCAGATGAAGTCTAAACAGTCTTCTGGAGAATTCTCTCTTGCTACGGGAGGTCAGTCTTTTTGTTCTATTCAAGCCTTCAGCTAATTAGATGAGGCTCACCCACATATGGGGAACAATCTGCTTCATTCAAAGTTTATTGATTTAAATATTAATCTCATCCAAAAACACCCTCTAATCTGACATAAAATTAACCATCACAAGTCCACTGCTTGTCAAAATGGCACCCATACACAGCTCCTTAAATTATACTTAATCTTCAAATAAAGATAATAGCAAGGTCATACTTCCACCTCACATAATACAATTGTGATATGTACAATTGAAAATGTACTAACACTTTCCCCAGAAGACTATGCAAAGTCCTTGGTTGATATATATTCTTCTTGATAACTGGTAACTTAAATACTATGATGTAAAATTTAAAATACTTAAATACTATGATATGAAGTCAATATATTTTATTGTATATGATAAGGAAATATGAGAGGGAAGAAAACAAAGATATATATATATATATATATATATATATATATATATATAGAGAGAGAGAGAGAGAGAGAGAGAGAGAGAGAGAGAGAGATAGAGAGAGAGAGAGAGCTATAGATGATGATACAGATGATATAGATATTAAATATATAACTATAGATAGATATAAAATCTCCACCTACAAACATATTCACAACAAAATAAAGAGGACATGCTTATCACAATTAGAGTCCTTATTTGTGTAACTAATCATGTGGGCATTGTTGGTATTTATAATTACCTTCTTCCACTCAGGAAAAACCAAAGCTGGTTGTAGTTCTTTACTTAATGGAGTAAACTAAACCTTCATTCCTGAGGGATCTCAGCCATCATTAGCCCCGTTTGAATTGGGTTATTGTATATTTTCATTGGCTATAGTTACAGGTTATGGTAATACTAAGACAGGACCAAAGAGGTCTCCAGTATTCCAGATATAGATTCCTTATCACTATCGTAGAGCAACAGTCTAATTTCCCCTTCGCAGTCAGGATCAATCACTCCAGACAACACAGTAACTCCCTTTTCAGTCTGTTGATTCAGAGGCATGAGGAGTTCAAATTGGCCAGGCAACAACAATCTTAAATTACGGTTCAACAAATCACTGATATGTTTAATAAATCATTGATTTAAGTATTCCTCCCTTTAAACTAAGACCTCTAAACCAACAGAGCATAGAAAGCAAAAATTTTGCTGGTGGGTCACGGGGTAATAGTGAGGAGTGCTACTCTCATCCCTACTCCCTCATTTCTGGAACCTTGCATTCTGGTTAGGAGACAAACTGCACCTTATACTGGATGTTTATTCAAAGTCTACACATCATCCTGGTGAATCTTGCCCCTACCTTGCAAGATGCTGTGACTTAGCCTTTGAAAAGCCATTCCACTATTCTACCAAGCTAGCTGTTTCAGGGTGTTGGGAAACATGGTAAAACCAATTAATTCTATGAACATGGAGCCACTGTTACGCTTTTTTTTTTTTTTTTTTTTTTTTTTTGGTGTGAAGAGAGTTCCTTGATCAGAAGCAATACAGTGTGGAATACTATATTGCTATACCAATACTAATACTATACTATGATGGTAGAAAATATTTTTTATGTTTTCTATGGGATGGTAGTTTTGTCAGAGGCACTGAATAAATGGGAGGCAATTCCTTATGCACAGTAACTATTTATTACAATAAGAACAAAACTATAGACTTCTTCATATGGGCAAGAAACATGAAGATATTTGTTTTCCCTGTGAATGTTCACCAAAACATGATCTTAGCAGAGGGATATTTTAATAATCAAGTAGATAAGAAGACCTGTTCAGTTTATTCCAGGCAGATTCTTTCCCCAGCCACCCTTATCATCACCCTATGGGCTCATGAAAAAAGTGGCAAGAGTGGCAGGGATGGGTGTTATGCCAACCTGTCTATGCCCACTGCTGCATGTCCTGTCTGCCAACAGCAGAGACAAAAACTGAGGCCCCATATATGACCATTCTTCAGGGTGATCATCAGCTACCTGGTGACAGGTTGATTACTTTGGATCCCTGCATCATGGAAGGGGAAGACACATACCTCTTCCCCAAATTGCCTTATTACCAGTTTTCCACTACTGTTCCTTCCAAGTCTCTGACTATCCAGCCAAACTACTAGAGATAGCCCATGAATCAGTAATCACATGCGTGGCTATTTCTCCTTCAAAACAAAGTGAACAATCTGGTGCACTGCTTGACATCCTTCCCACTGGGAGGATGGCCCTTCATCATTGTCTTTCAAGGATGTCCCAGCCTGGGGCTGGGGTGCTGCAGCTGTCCACTTTCAGGTGTTGCCTGAATATCATGTAGAATCATCTACAAACTAGGCCAGAGTTTTCTCTTCCTCTATCAATGGAGTGTGAGGAACTTCCTAAGAGGCTACAGGTTTAGGCGAGAAGACAGAAGATAATGTGGCAGCAGTGGGGACAATGGACATTTGGGCCATTTCTTCACGTAATTTACTTATTGACTTCAGTCCCTCCTTGAGCCTGACCTTGTATATATCACTTCCATATGAGGATGGAATTTTGCTGTGCACGCCCAACTTCATGGCTTGGTGATTCAGATTGCATGATGGACTGCTCAGGTTGTGTGATAACTTGGTGGCCCGTGCATGGTTAAGCTCTGAGTCTCTACTAAGGCCCAGAAGCAGGCCAAAAACTGTTTATTAAAAGAATTATCATCCACATATGATGGAAAGGCTTTGGTCCACATTCCTAAGTGCGTGCACTGTGATTCACTTACATGAACCTGCCAAAGACTTCAGAAAGCTTCCCTCTCTGTCACTGCCACTTCAAGCGCCATTGGACCTGCCGTTCACACCGCACAAGTGGCAGAGAAGCTTGCACAGCAGTCTGGACCTGTTTCAGAGCCTCCTCGTGTTTTGCGCCCCATTCAAAATTAGCAGCTCTTTAGGTCACTTGGTAAATGGGCAGGAGTAACACCCCCAAATGAAGAATATGTTTCCTCCAAAATCCATAGAAGCCCACTAGGTATTGTGCCTCTTTCTGGTTGTAGGATGGACCAGATGCAATAATGTATCCTTCACCTTAGAAGGAATATCTCAACATGCCCACACAACTATACCCCTAGACATTTCAATAAGATAGAGGCTTATGAATATGAATTCATTTCTCACCCTCTGACACCCAAGTATCTTGCCAATAAGTCTAGAATATTTGCTACTTATTACTCACTGGGCCTATCAGCATGTTGCCATCAATGTAATGGACCAGCATGATATCTTATAGAGGAAATGGTAATCGAGATCCCTGGGAATCTAATTATGACATAGATCTGTAGAGTTGATATTCCCCTCCGGTTGGGCAACAGAGGGGTATTAGTGGACTTGCTAGCTGAAAGAAAACTACTTATTGTTCTGTTTATTAACAGTTATTGAGAAAGGAAGCATTTGCCAGGTAAATAGCTGCATACCAGGCACCAGGAAATATATTGCTTGCTCAAGCAATGAAACCATATCTTGTACAGTGGCTGCAATTGGGATCACCACTTGGATAAACTTACTAGAATCCTTTATCATTCTCCAAAATCCATCTACCTTCTGCACAGGCCAAATGGGGGAGCTGAATGGGAATTTAGCGGGAATCAGCACCTGTGGGTCCTTTAAGTCCTTCATAGGGCCAACAATTTCTGCAATCCCTCCAGAAATGTGCTACTGCTTTTAATTTAGCATTTCTCTACTGAGACAATTCTGGTGGCTTTTACTTGACTTTTCCCACCGTAATAACCCTCATTCAATGTGTAGGGAGTCAACATGACGATTCCATCAGCTGTTGAGTGTATCTACTTCAATTATGTATTCTGGAACTAGAGAAATAACCATAGGATGGATTCAGGGATTGACTGAACCCATTGTCAGATGAACATGATCTAAAACTACTATTGATTTCCTGACCTCCATAAGCCCCTACCCTGAATGGTGGACCATAGTGATGTTTTGATTCTTTAGGAATTAGTATCAGTACAGAGCCAGTATTCAGTAATCCCTGAAAGGTTTGATTATTCCCTAATTTCTCCAGCCTACTTACAATTATCTTATATTTTGTTAAAAACCATGTTATTATCATTTATAGAACCATAATTTATTTGTGCAAATATTTGATTTATTCCTGTAACACTTTCTAGTGCAAAAGCTCTATTAAGGCAGATAATGTTTTTGTTTTTGTTTTCTTTTTCATCGTATGCCCAACTTGTACTCAGTACCCAGGCTGTGGTAGATACCTAGACATTTCTGAATGAATGAAGGGTCAACTAAATTCTGGTCATATGCAGTGTGAACAGAATGCTGAGCAATACCAACTTTTAATGAGTGAATTGAGAAAGATGTACCCTTGAATGAAGTGAAAGAAAATGCTATTGTTCCCTATAGTTAGAAGCCTTTCTCCACAAACATGTCAGTTTTAATATGTCCATATTTGCATGCCTATAAATTCACTAAATTGATATTAATCTCTCCCTCCTGCTCTCTCTCTCTCTCTCTCTCTCTCACACACACACACACACAAGCAAACAAAACTATTGCATAATTACCAGTAGTAATCTCAGTATTTAAGTAAAATAACAATGTACCGTGTTTCCCTGAAAATAAGACCTAGTCATACCATCATCTCTAACACGTCTTTTGAAACAAAAATTAGTATAAGATCCGATTTATATTATATTATATTATATTATGTTATGTTATGTTATGTTATGTTATGTTATGTTATGTTATGTTATGTTATGTTATGTTATGTTATATTATATTAGACCCGGTCTTACATTATAGTAAAATGACAGGTCTTATATTAATTTTTGCTCCAAAAGACACATTAGAGCTGATGGTCTGGCGAGGTCTTATTTTCAGGGAAACACGGTAGTATAGAATTTACTTAGACTAAAGTTTAGAGGAGTACAGAAGAATATCGAGAAGTAGAATAGCATGTGTAATACCACTGCAACATTAGGGTACACTATAATTTTATTATTCTTATTGTTATTTTGCTACTAGTGCTACTTCTACCTGTATTACTACTACTAGCCATACGTTTATGATTTCTAATCTATATTTTAATATTGACCCAGAGATCAGCACTGCTAACTTTCTATTTAGTGAACATTTCCACATGGAGGGAACAGCCCAGGGAGGGGCAGGCCTAGCTTAACCTTCCACAGGGACTTGTTACTGAGGAATTCTAGAGATGATGTGTGGCATCTGGAGATGCCGCTGTGGCTTTTAATATGATATCAGCCCAGCCAGGTTTATATCAGGAGTACTAAACATTCTGAGAGTGTTTCCAATTCAGTGGACCCCAAGTCAATACATATTTGGATCTGCTTTTATTACTGTCTAGTTGTGTGGGGTAATAAACAGAATATGGATTTTGGAATCAGAGTCCCTTGACAAATTTAACCTTGGATGAGCTATTTAAACTTTCTGAGCCTCAATTACTTCTTTTTATAAAATGGGTGTTATAATATGTGCTTCAAGTTAATGCTTTGAAAAGCAGAGCAGGTAATTGATAAGTGCCCCCTAGCACAGCATCTGGAACAAAGCAGGCACATAATAAATGTTAGTTCCCTCTTTTACACCTCTTTTTGACTGCTAGAATAAATTATACTAAGCTTTCAAAAAAGAGATCATTTCTCATCTCTGTGGCTACTACAAATGTA
The DNA here is from genome assembly GCF_036562045.2 of Rhinolophus sinicus. Classification (NCBI taxonomy): domain Eukaryota; kingdom Metazoa; phylum Chordata; class Mammalia; order Chiroptera; family Rhinolophidae; genus Rhinolophus; species Rhinolophus sinicus. Next base: position 44,214,563 of record NC_133757.1, on the reverse strand, counting down.
TTCTCCATAGAGTTTTATAAATATTTTGTTTAATATTGCAATTGTTATCTACTTTCTCATCTGCCTCCCAATTATTCAGGGAGTTTCTCAAGTGCAGAGACATTATATAAGGAACATCTCGTTACCTCAGTAACTAGTCCTATATTTGTTACCTAATAAATGCTCATTATTTGTTAAATTGGACTAAATTGCTTTCACTCACATCCTATTTTGACTAAAATTAGAAGTCAACATATTAAAATGCTGATATTCTATCTTTCAACTTAGTTTTTAATCTTGTAATTAAATTCAATAAGTTCTAGGCTCCTTTCTTGCCTTCTAAATTTTCTGTTTAAAACTGTGTCTGTTACTAAGTTCTTTTTCCACTAACAACTAATACTATGACTGTGGTAGCCACTCTCCCAGCTGGTCCCCAATGATCCAGGCATTTAAGCTCTTGTGCATTTTCCTGACACACTGTATCTGGGCTGGCCCTGTGATTCACTTTGACACAGAATATTCTGACAATCATGCTATGTAACACTAGTGTCTCAGTTTTAAGAAATCTGAAGCTCCACTTTGGCCTGTTAGAACATGACTTCTTGAAACTCAGTCACCATAGTGTGTAAAGAAGCACAAACAATCACGTGGGAAGGCACCCATGAAGGTAAACTAAGCCCCAGTTGACCACACAGCTCTGACTACCACCAACTGCCAGCTATGTAGTGAGGCTCTTATGCACCCTTTAACCTACCCAGCACCTTGAAAGACAACACAGTAAGCTAGAGATCCTCCCAGTCAATCCACAGAATTGTGAAAATAAGTTATTATATTAGGCCACTAAGTTTTGTAGTGGTGTGTTTATACAGTAATAAATAACCAAATTAGTGAAAAATGTAATGATAGTAATGGTCTTCCATACAACTTTTCAAAATCAGAATGGCAAGAAACATAGGAGACATACAATCTTATTACCTATCTGAGTTTTCAATTATCTTTATTGTTTTCCTATTAAGTAGCAATTTAGCCTCTGCTTCATATCCAAATATAGCAAATTTTACAAATTTATTGTAAAAATAGTTGAAACAACTTTTGGATCATTCTATTCTTATACACTTATTTTTACTTGCAAATATGTCTTTCCTATACTTACCACTCACTAGTTCTAGCTCTATTTTTATAGTCAATGATCACAAACCCTTCCACCCCCTTCACAAACCACATCACATCTCCTTTATTTTAAGACTTGGTTAGCAGATCCTCTCTATCAGAATTTCTGGTTTTTAACCTCAGAATACGCTCTTCTACATATCTCTTGGAACAGAAAGCAATGCTCTTCGAGTAGCTTATTGCATACTGAATAGACTAAGACTATCATCTTTTACTTAGAGATATTAAGTGCACGTGTATGTGTATGGTACTTTATACTCTTCAAAATGTCCCCACATTCTAACGTCAATAATTTTAATGTTAATTCCCTAAACTAGGGATGGGCAGTTCTTCATATCCTTGTAATGAAAGATAAACTGAGACGAAGAAAAGTTAAGACACACTATCAGGCTGTCATCAGGGATTTCTGAGTCCCAGGCTAGAGTTTTGCTTTGTTTTGAGTTGTTTCCATCTTTTTTCCATCAAGTGTAAAGATGTAATATTGAAGAAATATTCTTCCTCAGCTGTACCTTCACCAAGAAATGATTATATTTCATATAAGTAACAGGTAAAAGATTGACTAAAGTCATTACACTTTACAAGATTTGTTCAGCCTTGCTGAAGGTAAAACTAATCCTATGTATATTCCAGAAACTTTAGTAATCTGTCTCCTCAGGCAGCATAGCATCTGACTAAAAGCACGAATCAACAAATGTTTAAAATAAATTATTTTTCAGAATGGAAAATTACTCAACTTGTCTTCATGGAATTATCCTCTGGGGGTCCCAATTCAATAAATAGAATAGGATGCTGAAATATATTCCTTTTCTAGCTCAATTAGAACATTTGTCATAATAACATGCTGTAGGAAAATTCAATTAGTCCATATTAATGATATTAGAGACATAAAGGAGGCAATTTTCTATTTTCATACCTAAATATTTATTGGACATGTGTGTAAATATTGAAATTATAAAAAATTGGCAGAAACACCTATAAGTGTGGATGTAAGTACAAATTCATGTTCAAGTGTGCATATTTGTGTGTGTGGGGGGGTGTAAGTGGGTCTGAGCCAAGATTGCAATGTATATATAATTAGATAAGATATTCAAATGCTTATTTTGTTTTCTAAATTTTTTTTCAAAATTTAGTTCTTTTTGCTTGCTTGAAGTAATATTTCACAAAACAAAATAATGGATTTAATATTTATAGACAAACATTCTGATTATTATTAGTGGGACTAACATATTCAGGAGTACTTTGAAAAGAGATTTGACAGAATCTAATCTTATTTACAGTTGAGAAAAAATGTCAAGAAAAACACTAAAACTAATTTTTTTTTTCAGAGGAATCTATATAAATCTATCTTGAACTGTCATTCTGTATACCTGAGTACATCTCTTTGCATTTGAAGAACTGAAATTTTAATTTGTGTGATGATCATTTTTCACGTACTTTATGTATTTCTTCATTTTTCTATCATTTCACCTTACTTTGACGTTTACTTTTAAATTACATTCTAGAATTTCATATATTTCCTTTAATTGAACATATGGTCAGCTTTACATCTTTTAGTATTTGTTTAAAGTCAGGAACTCAAAATACCTCATGACAGGAGTTAATTTGTTTCTGGGGACTATTTCTATATATAAGAAATCTATGCATATATTTATTCAACTAATTTTTATTGAATGCTTACTTGGTACTAGATACTGTTACCTAATACAATTCATGGAGACAATATCATGGACAAAAATGCATTTGGATGCCCTTTGAGGGGAATCATAAATAATAAATTAATATATTAATAAAAGACACAAAATGTTTGTTGAATTGGAACTACTGTAATTATTATGAAGACAGAGATGTGCTAAGAGAACAGATAATGTGGCATTCGACTGAGTGAAGGATTCCAAAAAGGGGTTCCCTTTTTGAACTACAGATTAAGCTGAAATTTACTCAATCAGTAGGTTCACTCCTCCTGGTGTACAATGTCCAAATATTGTCTTGACTAGAAGAGAAGAAAGAGATTTCTAGAGATAAAACACTCTTTTGGCAGGAGTGAGCATGAGGTGAGAATAGTGTAGGGATGTCAGAAGGCCAGCATAGTTAGAGAAGGAGACAAGGTGCACTGTGGTATATGAGGTCTCACTGTTAAGTTCATGAACTCATGCTAGAAAAAGTGCCACATACCTCATTGCTGAATATCACTACGGTCACCTTTGAAGTACTCCCCTTGGGAAGCTATGCACTGACGCCAGTACCTAGTCCACACTTCAAAGCAATTTTGGAACTCTTTTTCTGGAATGTCCATCAGAGCTGTCATCGTATTACCCTTGATGTCCTGAATGTTATCAAAATGTGTTTCTTTCAATATGTCCTTTATTTTCGGGTAAAGAAAGAAGTCATTGGGGGCCAGTTCAGGTGAGTAGGGAGGATGTTCCAAAACAGTTATTTATTTCCTGGCTAAAAACTCCCTCACAGACAATGCCACGTCAGCTGGTGCATTCTTGTGATGCAAGAGCTATGAATTGTTGGAGAAAAGTTCAGGTCATCTAACTTTCCCACGCAGGCTTTTCAGCACTTCCAAATAGTAAACTTGGTTAACTGTTTGTCCAGTTGGTACAAATTCATAATAAATAATCCGTCTGATATCAAAAAAGTTTAGCAACATCATTGCAACAAGTTCACAAAATTAATTGTCTGACCTTGTATAATGTAACGATGGAGTGGAAGGTGGAATGCTGACCATTAGGGGCCAAAGATCATTCCAAGAAATTTTGTCATAAATCTAAGAGAACAGAGCCATCTTCAAACCTTTAAACTAGAGTGGGGATAGAAGAGATTTGCATTTCACAAGATAACTCTACTTGCATGTGGAAATTAGAAAAGTGCAAGGTTATTGGGAAAAAGAAATTGAAAGTCAAGGAGACTAACTGAATATGTTTGAATGGGAAAATGGCATGATTACAAGTGTTGTTTAAGTTTATATCCATGTGGGCTTTACCTCCACTCATTTATCATTATCTTCTAAAAATCAAATCTGTGGGGAACATGGCTAATTAAAATTCAAGGCAAGGCAGGTATCAGTTAATTGAGTTTTTACTGTACTTGCACTATCAATTTTCAAAGCTTTTAATAAAATAGAATGTGCTCTCTGGAATTTAAATGTGTCTATTGTATTTCAAACTGTAATCATCTTCAATTTCTCCTACAGATTTTCATCTGTAAAGTTTCTGTAAACATTATTTTAAAAATAGCCAATATTCTGTGTATTGTTTGGTTAGTTTTTTTTTCCAATGGAGAAATTGTTAGCATATTTTTTTATATAAGTAAGAAATGGAATCAAAGGAAAAAATAGAGCCAAAGCTTTTTCTCTCCGTGAATGAATGGTAAAATGCTAAGAGCAATAGTAAGTGTTCAAAACTCCTTTATTTAAAAAACAAAAGAAATACTTCTAAAATCTTAATTATCATGATATAAAAATTATGAGTATTCTTTGATTTTCTACAAGACATACTTAGTAGTGGAATCAGAATTAAAACTGAGGTGATGAAATAGACATTCAAAGTTAGTTTTAGCTAGCTGCACAATTTGAAAATATCTCTCTATAAAAAGCATATTAACTTTTTTCTCCGGTTAAATGGAATAAAAATAAAATCAAATAGAAGATGTACAACTTGATTTTAGGCTTTGCAGAGCACAATTAGAAAAGTGCAAGGTTATTGGGAAGAAGAAATTGAAAGTCAAGGAGACTAACTGAAGATGTTTGAATGGGAAAATGGCATGATTAAAAGTGTTGTTTAAGTTTATATCCATTTCACTGAAAATTCACAGCTAGAAAAGGATTTATTTATTTATTTAATCAATTAATTTAATTAAGACTATTGGAACAATACTATGTCAATAAGCTGAAGTCAGCATATAGTAGTTTTACTTGAGAGTTGAGGTCAGGGATTGAATGGCAGTTGCTAATAACACTAGTCCATATATTGCTGTAAGAGTATTTTTATTTTTTCAATGTGATGAACATTCAAATCAGTAGACCTTGAGTAAAGAACATTGTTCACTATATAAACTGTGGATGGTTCTCACTTAATCAGTTAAAAGTCTTAAGAAAAATGACAGGTTCTCCAAAGAGGAATAAATTCTGCTTCCAGACTGTCTTCCTTGAGACTACAATATCAACCCTTCTGCGAGTCACCAGCTGCAAGCCTGTACTGAAAGTTTTGGACTTGCTGACCTCAAAATCATGTGAGCTGATTCTTTAAAATATCTATCTATCTATCTATCTATCTATCTATCTATCTATCTATCTATCTATCTATCTACACACACCACAAAAAAAAAAATAAAAAAATCCTATTGGCTCTGTTTCTTTGGTAAATCCCAACTAACACAAAGACCATAAAGGACTTCGTTGATACACTCATGTTCCAGTGGTTTGACTGATCTCATTTCTCTTTTGCTCTCAAATATATCTTACTTTGGTTGACAAGTTATATGAATAAAGGTAGTATATAAGAAATGTACTTATGAGGTAAAATATTTCAGACTGGACACTGTGTTTGGAGTGAGAGGGTGAGGATGGTGGCTGTAAAGGAGATGAATGGAATGAATCAGATTTTATTTCTTAAACCTTTGAGTATATGCTTGTGCTTTCCACTAAAGTAAGCAATAGAAGAGCAGGAGAAAGATTAGGATTCAATTTGGGACATATTGATGTGAATGTGAAACTTCTACGTAGTAGAGCTGTCCAACAGGTTATAGGTAAATGGGGGCAATCAAATGTGAGCCAGATTTGTACATCATTTGTATACAACTGATAAGTAAATCCAATGGTATTGAGTCCATGCATGGATAACATATAGACTGAAGGGATTGAGGGGTAAAGGACAAAGCTGTGGGAAATACCAATGTTTAAATATAAATGAAGTCAGAGAAGTTTTGAGAAGCTTGACAAGGTTCCAGAAAGACAGAAGAGAACACAGAATTGAATTTTGTTTCATAAACCTAGAAAGGAGAACACGTCATCAACTATTAAGACTTTCAAATTTTCAGTAATTTCATTCCAGGAGGAGAAATAGAAGCCATATTTGACTGTGTAGTCCCATGAGAGCTGAAATTATGTTTAGAGGGATGTGAGGTGTTATTACTTGAAGATCTAGGATGATCAACTACCAGGTTTGTGACTGAGGGATTTCCCAGGATACAGGACTTTCAGTGTCAAAATACGACCAGTTCCAGGCAAACAGAGACGGTTGATCAGTCTATAAAAAAAGTATCTTTACATGAATGTGAAAGGGAATACTTTCTAAGGATAAGAGTAATTAGAAAAAAGTTGAAGATGCCATCCCCTTTTTTTACCCCATCATCCCTGATCTTTCAGGATATACACAATGAAAGAATGGACCTTTTCCAATCGCACAATATGTTTGTTCGGTACAAGAGAGAAGGATTTCATTTAAGGCAAGGAGTATAGAATATTTAGTGAATATGCTGATGCCATATGATTTTGTCTTGCTTTGCTTTGTTTTCAATGGTGCACTAGTGTTCCAGATGGCACAGTGGAATGGGTTGGCAAAGAAGTCTGCAATGAGAGATTAAATCAGAGAGGGAAGAAGTACAGAGCAGCATAGGGGTAGAGACAGATGACAGGAGTGACTTGCATTTAAAAGATTATAGAGGATGACAGACCTGATTAATATTATTTGGTTTGCTCTAAACTAAGAATTTCAATTCTCATGTAATGGTAGCTATATCAACCAAGAGAGAGACACTAGTATTACTGATCAAGGCTTGATTATATTTTCTGTTTTAAATAGAGAAAAAATATTGTGGTTTTGCTTAGAGTTTCAAATGGAGCATTTGTTAAAAGATAGAAAAGCAAATAGTACTTTCAAACAAACAAGCTAAGAGAACAAACAACAGAAACAGGCAACTCTATTTTCTATCTTGGTAAAGCTCAAATTTTGCCCTAGAGTTTGACCTCAATACAATTCATCAGTTCGTAAAACTTTACAAACACATAAGAATATGAGGATTTGTGCTTGGGCACTCATTGCTTACAATTTTTTTTAAGTTGCAGAAACATATTCAAGCTAATATATTTGGGGAAACATTATAAGGGTGCATGGTGAAAAAAAGAAGACAAACTCTATCAATGATTGTATAGTCACACCACATAGAAATTGAAATGCCATTTTAGATAAAACCTAAATGTGTTGAGTCACCGTTATGGTGACTCAGTCACTTTCTGTTCTACTTATACCACTTCACCCTCCCTAAGCCACAGCTTCTATTTAATCATGGGTTCTGCTTGCTACCATTTCACTTTCTCACTGTTCTACATCAGACTACTCACTGTCTGCTGAGTTTTTCTGTGTTCTCACTTTCCAACTCCCACCAAAGAGATATATATATATATATATATATATATATATATATATATATATATGCATATATGTGTGTGTGTATGTAGTTTCTTATAGCAGAGGTTTTAAACAGACCATTTCATAACTACAAAAAAAAAAAAAAAATCTAGATTCCTACTTTAGGTCCAAAGAGACATGCCAAGTGAGACAGAGTGATAAGGTTCAAACTATGATGAAATATAGTTCAAATAAAGAATTCAAAACTAGTTATTTTTCTAAAGTCTTTCATAAGAGTGCTTTAGACTTGACTTTTGCCTCAGGAGAAGGCATCTATAGTACATGCTTCCCTCAGGTATATGCAGACTTCAGTAAGGAGGCTGGATGTGAGAGGAGAGGATAGAGTTCAACTGAGAGTTAAGCCTCAGACAAATTTAGTCCAAATATAATGAGTCTAGATTAACGAGTTATTGAGTTACTATGTTGTTTTCAGTATCTTGACTGATTCACCCTTTATCTTTAATAGGTTGTATATTTCACAGCAACTGTGTCAATCATTTAGGTTCATATTTAATCTGTTTGGAACATGGCTCAGATTATACTTTCACCTTAGACATATGCTTTTCCTAATTAAGGCATTATATCTCCTCCATAATTTCTCTTAAATTTTTTCACCTTTCACAGCCTTTTCTGGCATTTAGCCAGAAGAATCCAATTAAGAATTCTTTTTTTTCCCCCCTTCACCTCAATGAGCTCAATGCCACAAATTCAATATAATTTCTTCTTCCTTCATTTGGGTCTAATTTCTCACTCTTGTAAATTCATAATCATATTCTCTTGGTAATAAAGATAGCAGAGTTGCATGCAAGACATGTAATTACTACAGCAGAAGTATCACATAGAAACATCTCTGCCATAAATTCTACAATCTGCAAAAGCAAAGTAATCGCAACACATTTTTTAACCTCTGTTGTACTGATTAACTAGAAAAGATATGTCATTTAAAGATGGAAACATGGAAAATATGAAAAATATATTCAATAGATCATTTTCTATTAAATTTATATATGTATTGTTTGAAATTACCTAGAGCTCAGTGGCAAAATGATTTCCTTAACTCACACAAGATGAATTCATGAGATGGAGTACGGGGACCAAGGGACACATGTCAGAACAGTTAAAATAATTATCCCCATTCAATTTTTAGCAAATTGATTCAAAAGCAACATTTTTTTTAATTGGTCATTAATGGATTAAAGAGGGATGCAATTGGCACAACTGAAACTGAAATTTGTTTTTCTGTTAGCTGTGTTTGCTCAATCCCTAGTTGGTTCTCATAACCTGATCATGGCAAACGTGACAGAGAGTAAGAATGAAGATATCTGGGATTGGAACACCTATATGCATTTTGTTATCTGATCCCTACTTTATTAGTTAGGGTTCTCAAGAAAAACAAGTTAAATAGGCTACATAATGAGTAACTGGCTCATCCAATTATAGAGGCTGAGGAATCTCATGATCTGACATTTTCAAGCTGCTGACTCAGGAAAGCCAATGGTATAATTTCAGGTCATGTTCTAAACTCTGAGAAGCAGAGGACCTGATGGTGTAAATCCATGTCCAAAGGCAGGAGAAAAATCAATGCCTCAGCTCAAGCACAGATGCAAAAAGAAAATGGGGTGAATTTCTTATTTCACTGCTTTTTGTTTCATGTAGTCCCTTAATAGACTGGAGGACAGTCTACCCACTCCACTGACTGAAATGTTTACCTCATCCAGAAGCATCCTCACAGATACACCTCAGAAATAATGTTTTGTGGGCTATGTGGGCAATCCTTGGCTCATTCAAGTTGACTCATACTATTAACTACCACACTTACTTTTATTTGTGAGGAGATTCAAGGCCAGAAAGGAAAAATGACATACTGAAATAAATCTGAGAGGAATATTTTTAGCTGCTGGTACCAGAATACCATTTACACAAACTTAAGCAAGTAGATTATTTTTGCTCACATAACAAGAACTGTAAAGTAAGTTAGCTGTTGGATTGAATCAAGGGCTCTGAGTCATCAGAGCTGATGACTCATTCCTTCTGTTAGCACAACCATGTCCAGCAAGAAGAAGGAATGTGAAGGTGGAGTAACACCTATGTCAAGAAAATGAAGGTTTTCTAGGAACACAGAAGCAGACTTCTACTTACCATTCTTTTGCAGACAGTACCTACAAGTAGCTAAAATATAACAAGGGGGGACAGATTTGGGAACAGGTATCAGAGCAGCTAACCAGCTGTGCCTGCTATAACTTAAGCCTGTAACTTTTTTTTTCTTGCAAAAATACAAAATAAAGCTCAATTGTTTCTCTCTAATGATGTAATGACCATGATTGAACTGATAGTACCACTACATCAATGTTTTTCTCTACAAGTCAATGTTAAAACTATTAGCATGGGCAAACAGAACATCAGAAAGTTGGGATAAAATATAAAGGATGAGGAATAAGAATTCACGTGTGTGATTTTCTTAAGGAAGGTAGTGAAAATACACATTATCCCTTCCTTTAAGGAAATAAGACAACTTACTATATACTGTTTTGAGCACAATTAAAACAACAAAAATTCCTTGCATGGGAATCCTAGTACATAGATATATGGTATTTGCTTGACTTTCTGTTGGAGATGAATTTATATAAAGCTATCAAGAGTTTCTGTGGAGTCTTACGAGCCCCATGTGAGTGTAAGGTATCACAATCACCTGACAGCCTTGTCACCTGACAGAAAAAGGGCAGCAGAATCTTTAATGTATTGCTTATCTTTATTGCTATAAGAATAAATACCATCTTAATTAAGTCATGTATTGGCATTAGTATCTGTATTTAAAAATTGGAAGAATGAAATTCAAAGAGATTAACTCAACCATATTAGTGAGGCTAGAATTCTTATAGTAGCATAACCCAGGTAGATTTGATTCTAAAGGCAATGGTGTTTTCACTCTATCTTCACTTAGTGGAATGGATATATGACACACAGAAATATACTTCAGAGACTTTAACATTTTATTACACCTTTATAATAAATCACACATTATGCTTTTGTCAATTAACACATTTGCAACATTAGCAACCTAAAGAGAAAATAAATGTTCTGTTAATACTGAAGTAAAACTATTAATCGTTTCCAAATAAAGGGTATTATAAAGTATCATGTTGGTAAGCAAAATAATCAGTACTAAAAGGCAGAACAAAATAGTGAATTCTGTAATCAGAAGCTTACAGCCCTCAAAATTTACCTTTCTTATTCTCTTGATACAGTACCATGAGCTTTTTGCAATCTAATCTCTACCTGTTCCATTTGCCATCTACTTCTTTTGCTAAGAAAAATAGGTACATGCCAATATCTTAGCACACATTAAATTCCAGCTTTTACATCCTTCAAATTGTACTTGTAGCCCATTTCCCCCTGTATAGTCACCGTTCACTAATTTTGCTATTTCTTACACTCCTTTTCAACCTACTACAACTTTCATTTGCTTGATGGTGCATAATTTTTAGTAGAAGTTCTCAGATGTAACGTCTTTGGAACCTTCCTTGCAAAGTGCTATGAATGTCTGCTCTTCTATAATAAATAATATCACTTAAAAATAAATGGCAGTCATAATTTGAAAGAAAGCCTTTAAGTTGTCATTCCATATCTCTTAGCTGATATATTGTATAATTAGGAGTTCCTAAGTGCAATTCTTCAAAGAAAAGCTGAAAACAGAGTTTATATATTTGTCAGTGAGTAATACATAGTATATCCAGCTCTCCTGTGGTTGAAAATTAGTCTGTTCTTTCCCCCCAAAAGTGTAATAGGTACTAGACAAAAAGCCATTTGTTGCAACAAATGTGATCGCTACATGATTCATTCCTTCAAGGAGGCTGTGGGATATGTGAAGAAAATACTTCATTTTACCAGGGATAAAATACATAATTTTATCCATGTTACCTGAACTGTGGAATAAATTAGAGTAAAAAAGAAAACCAAACAAAAAAATCAAACAGTTTTTTAGTCAGATAAGAAAATGGTGTTCATTAAACCTCAGTCACATATATTACTTGCCCCAGAAGTCAATTTATTTATGATCCACAGTTATAGACTCAATCTAGAGGAAGACATGTAAGGAGCACTTTTTCTTGTAGTTTCTCTTCCAATCCAACCTTGCGTAACTGTCTCAGATGCAGGCTCTTAGATACTGTTAACTATCACTGTCTCCACTCATTGGTGGGCTCTGGGAGAGGGGCTGTAATTATGATAGTAAATAAATAATAAAATAATCAAAGTAGACTTGGCCTGATCCACATGATGTTATGCCAGAGTAACCCTTAAAGTATCAGCTCTAAGGTGCCTAGATTAACCCTTTATTTAAATTGCAAAGCCCCTGCCTCCCAACCAAAGCTATATACATCAGAGCAACTTGCTTCAGCACTTCACTCCTTCAATACTTCTTTGCAAAACACACTTTTACTGATATCTATTCATTATGTTATATTATATTTTATTTTATTCTATTTTATTTTCCATTATTTTATTGTTTTCTTCCCATCTCTTTTAAAATGTCTCCCTAATCTTTACAAAGAACCCATCAAGAATTCAAAGCCAATAACTTATCCATTTGCCTCCAACAGCAGAGATCATATCATAAGATTAATGTGCAAATTAATATATACACACACTTATGTACACATATACATATGTGTGTATCCTTACTGTGCTAATGTTGCTTAAAAATAGTTATATGCTTGGATAATTATATTATTGTCTCATGAAGTAAGAAAGTAAGTACTTGGGAAACTTAAAAGGAAATTAATATATGTATATATATAGAGAGAATAGAATCTCTAATATAAATAAATTTATATTATATATTTTCTAACATAAATTGCAACTATGTGTGTGTATATCTATATCATAGCATTATTTTTTAAAGAAATTGTGATAATACATATAGTTAAAAATGTTTTAAGTTTGGAATCATATCACTAAATATTAGGTTGTTGCAAAAGTAATTGTGGTTTAAAAGGTTAAAATTAATTGCCAAAACCTCAATTACTTTTGCACCAACCTAATATAATCACTATATAAAAACTGAAACAAATACCACTTTTTATTAATTGCGTTATATCTTTCAACGTGAAGTTGGAATTTAACATATATTATACTTTCTTCTACTTTGTAGTTGTAAAAGAAAAATTACACTGGACAAGTTAAACAGGCAAGGAAGACTTCATTCAAGACTACTGTAATATGGGTCAAAGCTATCACCATAGGAAAAAGAAAATGAACTCATTTTTACTGAAACAAAAGGTAGGAGACATTTTAATCACTAGAGTGAGTTGGTGGAAAACTACTAAAGAACAGTAGAAGGGAGGTTAGTCAATGGGATTAGGCCTTCTGCATTTGTTAATTGGTACTTATAGAGGTTAGGCTCTGACTCTACCACAGAGACTAGGGGATGGGGAGTATCTTTTTGATGATTATACCAGGGATGCCAAAAAATGTATGTGTATATATATATATATATATATATATATATATATATATATATATATATGACTTGTATTCATCTTTTGTTACTGGTATATATTGAGTATTACAACTTTAATATAGTTTTTCTTTCCTGTCTTAAAATGTGCATACATTTTTTTGGGCACCCTTTGTATTTCTAAAGGACGGTTCCTAGGTTACTGAGAAAGTTGTCCCTGGGTTTAAAACTGGCAAGAGACTTGGTAACAATTTATATTTCAAAAGGGGAGAGAAAGTATTTACAATTACTAATTTTTGAAAGCAAATTCTTTATGAGAAGGGAGATTAGGTTCTTACAGTCAGGAATAAATCTGTCTAAAGTTTAGTCAAGCTGAGGGAAAGTTAAGGCCATCCCTCATAATCAGGGTATATTAGTGTGGGAGGGAACACTATATTTTATAAATTCACCCTTCTCTGAAATCGGTCTGGTCATAAATTCATGTGTGGTATTACCAAAATATAGACTATGATGAGAGTCTATGCAGAGCTAAAGTCAGGTTAGATTCTTCTTTTATACAATTTATGTTTTCAGAAACCACTGTTTTTCCTTTGCCTGTATCCTGTCCCTTTACAAGAGGTAGTAGTCATGTACATAACAGTCTGTGACTCCTTTTGGCTCCAAAATACTACCTTAGAATCTACACAAATTTGAGAGACGTGAAGGAGAAAATGACCTGACTTTACATATAAAATGCCTTCTATTAAGATAATGTTGTTTCCAAAGAAGTCAATATCATTGACAGTTTTACTATTGTCAAATAAAACCCTGGGGAATTTAAAAGGAAATGAACCTAATTTGATCCTAATGATCTCTCTTTTAATTAGAGCTTTTCAATGTTCACTTAGTGAAATTTACTGAGGTATCACAAGAGCAGCATAGAATCTCTCAGTTTTATAACTAGAACACACCTTAGAGAGTACCAGCTCCAACCAGTTCATTTTAAAGGTGAAGTAATTAAGACGAAACAACTTGCCCATTGGGTATATCTCTTACTCCCCCTCTGCGCGCGCGCACACACACACACACACACACACACACACACACACAAGCATTAAAAGAGAAGAATTATATTCTTTCTAAATTTCCACATCCCTAAATTTCATTATAGTGCTATATCTCATCAAAGTCAGTTTACATGATATTATGATTCTTATGATTTATAATCATATATTACTTAGAATTAGCATACTGTATTTGGTATAGGGCAGAACTTAGGATAAATACTTGATGAAAATGTTCTCTACATTCTTTTAATTAAAAGTTAATTCTTTTTTTCTAAATTATTCCTCAGTTACCACAACTATATGTAAAGAACAAAATCCCTGCTTGATTTTATTCTCATTCAGGTAAACTGAGCTTTATGGCTTGGCCAATGAGTAACAGCATTCTCAAATTACTCTTTATCAAATAGTCTTATAATGGATCCGTCTATTTCTGAATTAATGCATTTTTAATCAGCCTTGATTTAATTTTTAGGAAACAAGAAAGTCTTTATTAGTACCTTTTAAGAGAGAATCCATCTTTTTAAAACCATTAAATATTTACTAAATCTTTTAGATTTTATAATATAATCGAGCCATATTTTCATGATTAAAATAAGAATTATGCCTGAGTGCTTGTGTATCCTCAAAATTCATATGTTGAAATCCTAACCCTCAATATGACAGAATTAGGATGTGAGGCTTTTGGAAGGTAATTTGGCCATGAGGGTACAGCCCTCATGAATGGGATTGATGTCCTTATGAAAAGACACATGATGCTGTTCAAATCAGTTGTTTTTAATTGATTTTCTATCTAGATGTTCTATCCATTATTGAACGTTGGGTATTGAAGACTCTTACCCTTTGCATAGCTGTCAGTTTCTTCCTTCAGATCTATCAATAATTGATTTACTACATTGAGACCAAATGGCCCTAACAGGCATGTATATACAGAACATTCCACCCAATAGCAGAATACACATTCTTCTCAAGTACACATGGAACATTCTCTAGGACAGATGATATGTTAGGTCACAAGACAAATCTTAACTAATTTAAGAAGATCAAAATAACCCCAACTACCTTTTCTGACCATAATAGAATGACACTATAAATTATTAACAGTAAAATGAAAGGAAGGAAGGAAGGAAGGAAGGAAGGAAGGAAGGAAGGAAGGAAGGAAGGAAGGAAGGAAATGTGGAAATTAAACAAGACATTGGGTCAAAAAGGAAATCAAAAGGGAATTTTTTAAAAATATATATTGAGAAAAAAACCTCACAACACATCAAAACTAAAGCAGTGGAACAAAAAAAGCAATTCATAAGAGGAAAGTTTATAGTGATAAATGCCTACATTTAAAAAAGAAGAAAAATCTCAAATAAACAACCTAATTTTATATCTCAAGACATTAGAAAAAAGAACAAACAAAGCCAAAGTTCACAGAAGGAAGGAAATAATAATTACAGTAAAAATAAATTAAATAGAGTACAGAAACACGAGAGAAATCAACAAGGTTTCCTTTTTTTTTTTGCAAAGACAAAATTTCCAACACTTAGCTAGACTGAGAAAAAAGATACAGATAAACAAATTTTTAAAAAGTGAAAGAGGAGATGTTACAATGGATACCTCAGAAGTAAATAGGATCATAAGGGACTATTATAAAAATTATATACCAACAAACTGGATGACCTGGAATTTCTAGAAACATACAACATACCAAGACTTAATCATGATGAAGTAGAAAGCCTGAACAAACCAATAACAAATAAGAAGATTGAATCTAATACAATTAGATTTGTTACAGTCTGCATTTCATCCTGTGTTCACTTTGCATATTGGTTGATTTTTTTTTATTATTATACACAGTAAGGTTCACTCTTTGTGTTAGTCAACTTTACGGATGTTGAGAAATGCATAAAGTATGGTATCCACCAAAACAATACTACACTGAGCAGTTTCGTCACCTTAAAAATCCCTTTTGTGACTCCTTAATAATCAACATTTCCAATCTCTTCCAAACTCTGGTAACCATTATTTTGTTTTCTTCACAGTGGAAATTAATGACATGTAGACTTTTGAGTCTGATTTCTTTCACTAAGCAAAATGCATTCAAAATTAATCCACATAGTTGAGTGAATTAATACTTCAAGATTTGTTGTTGTGGCAGTTTGGGTTTTTTCTTTGTTTTTTAAAAATTATTGAGTAGTAGTTCACTGTATTGATGAACCACAGTTTATTTATTCATTCACATATTGAGGGACAACCTGGAAGTTTCCAGATTAAGTACCAATGAATAGAGCCATCATAAACATTCATTTAGAACTTTTTATGTAAACCTAAGTTTCCCATTCATTTCATTAATACCTAGGAGTGAAATTGCTATGCTGTATGGTAAGTGATGTGTGGTAAATGTATGTTTAAATTTATAAGAAGTTACTATACTGTATTTCAAACTGACTGTACCACTTTCCATCCCCACCGATAATTTTTTTGTGCCCCTCATTTCTGCCAGAATTTTATATTTTTCCATTTTTAAAAAAACATTTTGGCATTCTAATATTTGTGTAGTGGTTCAATTTGTATTTGTCTAAAGACTAACAATTTTGAATGCCTGATATGTAATTTGTATATCTTCTTTGGTATAGATAATGTCTGTATAGGTATTTTGTCTATGTTTTATTGGGTTGTTTTCTTATGAGTTTTCTTTTGAGTTGTATTTGGAAGTTTTTCTCTCACTTGTAGCCTGTTGTTTTTTTTGAAGTATCTTTTGCAGAGAAAAAGTATTTAGTTTTTATAAAGTCCAATTTATTTATTAATACTTTTCATTTATGGATTGTGCTTTTGGTGTTTTATCTAAAAAAAACCTGTGTTGAAGCCAATGTCATGTAAATTTCCCATTGTATGTTCCCAAAGACATTTTATGGTTTTGCCTTTTATATTTAGGCTCATGGCCCAGCTTATGCTAAAATTTGTACCTGTGAAGCATGTATCAAAGTTTTTATTTTTCATAAGGACATCCAATTGTTTCCGTACCATTTGTTGAAAAAACTGTCTTTTGTTTAATAAACTAAAAAGAAAATGGTCCCTATGCATCTACATCACAAATCAGTTTACATATTTCTGTGGTTCTACTTCTTGGATTGCTGTACTATTCCACTAATGTCTGTGGACTGGGCTGTTCTTCCGTTGCACTTAAGATGGTGCCTGCTATATGAAAGGTTATGATGTTTCTATTCTACTCATAGCTTTCAGGAGTCCCTGCGAGCCTATGCTAGTCACAGAGAGGTTTCTTCCTACACTCTTGCCCCTCCCTGAGCTATAGCTTCCTGCTGGGTACCAGATAGTGATGGAATCTCAGTCTGAGGTAGCCCTTGAGAGCCCAGACCCTGGGTCAGAGACATTCACCCTGCCATTCTCCTTGTTTGCCAACAAACACTTCTTTATATCTGGTGGATTCGTCTATCTCCTCAAATAGGTCTATTGTATTATACCTCAGGTCTTCTCTGTGTTGGAAAAAAATTCTGGACCTGTTTTTTGAGAGACAGAGAGTTTTAACTTATCCTCCCATCAGAGCATTGAGGGACAGAGGGGCAGGCGTGGGGCCAGAACCCTGGGCTGGAAGCTGAGGAGATCCCCAGCTTTCCCCTGAATCAGATGGGTGTTGGCTACCCCTTTTCTAGAGTAGGTTCCCAGAATTCTTCCGGGGGTACTTAGTGAAAGCCATTGTGAAGTTTATAGAAATCTAGCATTTCAGGGTTTCTCATACCTTTCAAGTTTATTTCCAAGAGAAGATAATGTTTTCCCTGCCTGCCACTACATAAAACCCCTCACCTCACTGAAGAATCAAATAGGTGGTTAATCAATTAAATATAATTGTAACATGTTAATTTAAACTGCATCTTATTTATGTGCCATTCTTTGTTTGATATTTTTGATAACGAATGATTCAGTGTTAAGTTAACTGATATCTTTATTTTCCTTGCCATTTAGATACTTGGCCGAAAGCACCTATTAAAATCCTATTATGCAGAATGGAAGACAAGCTGAGCAAAAAATTAAATCATTGTACAGATTATAAACTTTTAATTGCATAGCATAAATAACTATTTTTATTTCACTTTATATTTCCTATTTGATCCTAACTGCAAATGAAGTCATCAATGAGTTTTCCTACAGACATGGTGTATTTTATTACAATAAGTAGTTTTAAATATTCAGCAATTTAAAAATTATTCACACCTAAACATAAAACCCATTTTTAAAAACAGCATGTTTACTCCTTGTTAATGTCACTAGCCATGCTCTAAGCATAGGGAAGAAAACAATAATTACCGTGTTTCCCAAAAAAGAAGACCTAGCTGAACAATCAGCTCTAATGCAACTTTCAGAGCAAAAATTAATATAAGACCTGCTATTATATTATATTATTATATTTATATTATATTATATTATATTATATTATATTATATTATATTATATTATAGACCTGGTCTTATATTATAGTACAATAAGACTGGGTCTTATATTAATTTTTGCTCTAAAAGACACATTAGAGCTGATTGTCCAGCTAGGTCTTATTTTCAGGGAAACACGGTATGACAAATGTTAGCCGACATGATTAGTATATGACCCTGAAAAATATGTAGATGTAGATATGACATAGAAATTTTGTGAGCTTCCCAGATTCCAAAGCAGGAATTTAAAGATTCAAATCTCCAGAATATCTTCATAGTTCTCCTTCCAATTTTACACACTATTTTAAAGTGTTATTTATCTTTTGTCCTATTTAATATGACAATCGTTCAATTTACCAATCTCACCCCAAAAGTACACTCCATCTTTCTCCAACATGCATTTGTCCTATTCACACACATACACACTCATACAATTTCAATTTCTTATATTCCAGGGGAAGACAAGTATCAATAAATACAAGATATGCCTAATACCCATTGTCCTCAATCACTTCCCTATAGACCGTACAGAGCAGAGGGGACCTGCATAGGAATGTGTAAGAGAAGCTCTCTTCCTAAAGTGTTAGAAGATCAAGTACTTGAGCATTCAGCACGCCAGTATCCTAGGAAATAAGCCTATTTTATTATTCAGAGTGCATATTGTGAATTCTGTTTTCACCTAAGATGTAGAAAGCCATAATAAAATGTCACATGTACCCTACAAGAAATAAAACTTGGAAAAAAAAACACCCAAATCCTGACTTTTTGTGAGTCCATTAGAGAGCCAAGGATCCAAGTCATCCAGGTTAACTGAATTATGAATAGTGACAAACTTCTTCAAGAGAAGATGAGACCATCAAATGGTTTCACATTTGACAAAGTATGGAAGAAGTGGTTACCATATAAGCAGGTAAGAAGAATTCAGCTAAAATGACCATAAATCATTAAATGCTAAAATTGGACTAGCACATCAGTTTAGACAAGAAACTGTGAACCTCAGACACAAGGGAACTTCAGTCACTCGCAAACTCCTTACCAAGGGCTTCCCCTACATGCTCACAATAGAGTTGGGATGTGGGGGAACAGGAGGCTAGAGAGAGTGGCACAGGTATGTAAGAGGTTATTGATTGTTCTTGGAAACCAGAAAAAAATACTACCGACATCTAGAGATCCTCCTTTCAGATGAAAGTCTTCAACTTTGGGGATAAAAGCAGGAAACAGCATGGTTCTGAGGGTCTAAGAAAAGAGCCATTGCTTCTGAGGAGAAGGTAGGCAAGGGGTAAGAAAACCTGTTAGACTGAGGAGGTCTGCTACCACCTGGGCATGGGTGGAAAAACATCTCCCACTCAGGACCACCACAGACACAAAGTGGAGAGTAGAACATCTTCAGTTCTACAAAGTGGAGAGTAGAACGACTCAGTGCACAGAGTTTGCCTTTTTTTGTTTAATCTTGCCTGAAATTCTTTCTTCTTAGAGCTTCTGTTTCTTTCCTTCCCTCCTTCCTTCTCTCTCTCTCTCTCTCTCTCTCTCTCTCTCTTTCTCTCCTTTTCTGTCTTTCTGGAACTTAACCTGCACAAATGCTATACTGTTTGATATTGTCCCATAGCTCTTGGGTGCACTATTCTTTCTTTTTACTTTTTTATTTTTTTTTTTATTTTACTCTTTTTCCTCTTTGTATTACAGTTAGATGATTCCTGTTTACCTATTTCAAGTTCACTTTTTCCTTCCCTCTGTGGTTCATGATGATTAGTTATTATTTATCTCTGACAGTGTTTTTTCCCCCTACAATTTTTATGTGACCCTAATTAATAATTTCCATCTCTTTAATCAAATGCCCTAACTGTTCAAGGGTTTTTCAGTAAACCCTTTAACATATTAGTAATAGTTATTTTACTATTCCTGTCTGATAGCTCCAATATCTGTTATCTCTGAGTCTGATTCCGTTTTTTGTTTTTGTTTTTGTTTTTGTTTTCTTCCCCTTGCTTTTTGGGTTTCTCATTTTTGTTGTTGTTTGTTTTGTTTATTTATTTATTTATTTATTTATTTATTTATTTATTTAATTGAATGCCAGTTATCGCATATAGAACAGTAGAAAATAAAGTAGATAGTTTACAGCTAGAAATGGATATACACCTACTTCTGCCAGGCTATTAATATGGATTAGTTGATTCAGACTTGCAATTTAGGTTTTGTGGTTTCTAGAGTCATTTTTAATGCATCAAAGCTATGTTCCTCCAACAGTGGGTTGATGTCACATGTTACCATCTGAGACGCAGGCTACTTAAAACTAGAGATGACACATCTTAGGGATTCTTAAACAGATGATTTACTGAAGAGTTCTCTCGAAGAAAGTGAGTAAAGCAGACTAATGTTAGAGAAGAGGTAAATAAGGCATGGTTGCAAGAAAAATTAGCCTAAGTATGGTCCTATGGGAGAATCTGGAGTTAGTTGAAAGATAAGTGTTGTCTCACCCGGAGACAAGGCTGCCAAGTGATTATACCCTGACCCAAGTCTGTGATTGGCTAAAGGACACCCAGTTGGGGGAGGGAAGATCTCAGGCATCGCCCATTGGGAGTTTTCATCAGCTATCCTGAAACCTCTGAGGAATATAGCATTGCAACAGCTGGGAACTAGGTGCTTAACCAAATAATAAGAATCTAAGCTGGCCATCCAAAGTATTTTATACATTCTGAACCAAATTCTATATTCTATCATATCAGTCAAATCACAGATGCCAGTTCATAACTAGGGCACTGATATATTAAGTCCAGGAACTAGAATTCAAAGGATAAGGAATATTTTCACTAAGTGGCAAACAGAAGCATATGTTAAGTATTAACACTACAATTTAAGTAGTAATTTTTCCCCACACTAGCTTGAGAACAGATGTTCAAAATTTACTGGTTTTATTTTTGCCACAAATTCCATGTGTATGCATGCCTACTGTATGCTTACAGATGGCAATCTAAAATTGAGTAGACATATTGGGCAATTACAAGTGCACCAGATAGTGAGTCAAGACACCTGAGTCCTAATCTAGAAATGATTACTAACAAACTCTGTGACTTTAGGCAAGTCATTTCTTCTCCTAGCAATGGTTTATCTATAAAAGGCACATGAGAATTTTAAGATTCAATTTGGCTCAGGAAAATTTTATTTGAATTCAGAATATGTAGTATGCACCTTTCTTTATTGCTAATAGCAAAACGATATTCTGAAATGCAGACTATTCCCTATGCAAATTAACAGTGATTCGAAACACCATAATGAGAAATTCCAAATGTGCTTAAGTAGTGGATTAATTTACACCTGCATTAAAAGAAATCCTTACTGCTGGAGGGAAAAAATACGTGTGTGTATAATGGCCCTAAGAAAAACAAAGGAAGCTAAAACTGCAAGTCAGTAGATTTTTGGATGAGTGAAAGGGGTGATTAAGGAGATCAGGTCAGATCAAAGAGTGACTATTTTTAAATGTCTTTGTTTCTTTTGAATATGCTAATGTTTCATTTTTAACTGATAAGTAAGAGAAGCACACATTTAGAGATTTATGAAAAGCTTATATATGTTTCAGAGAAGGAAAGATGCTTAGTTTCTTATTTGATTCTCTAATATTACAAACGAGGACATTAAGGTGCAAAGTTAGGGATAGAATGGGTATGAATGGGCTTTGATCAGAATCAGAAATGCTCTTCTGAACTGTGCTGAAATTAAAGGTGTCTATTATCTCTTTTTCCAGAAAATTGATATGATTTTGTTAATCAACTTGGGATTCCTTAGCAATAAAAAAGTTCACTCTAGAAAATCAACACTATCATTTTGCTTAATTTAAATTATTTCATTTCCCCAAATTCATGAGTAGGATCTATATCAAGCTTTCATTCTGTTTACTATCTATTGATGATGATGTATATGGAGAAGACCCATGTAAAACCTTTGATGAACGATGAAGTGAAAACACTTAATTCAAAATTAACCTTATGTGGTCAAAGGCAAATACTATGGGTTTTAAAAAGTCACAAAAGCCCAAGAAGATAATATTAGTCTATAAGACAAAGTTGGAGACAAAGTTCACATTGTCTGACATACACCATCTTTGCTTAAAAAGGCCTTGTCATGTGGTATGGGTGTGAATTCTTATGGTTACGGAACAAAGGGGACAATGGAGATGATATAATTAAAGTTCCCATAATTATTCCTCTTTCCTGAATTCTTCACAAGGTCATATAAGATATTAAAATATCCAAATATATCTCGAGTTAGACAGATGTGAACTTGTGATTTATGCTATTCCAGGACGCTAAAGGCTCACCATGTTAGAAGAGGGAGGGAAACATCAGTAAAGAAGGAGATTATAGATTTATCCAAGTACAAATCTATGTAGGATAATATAATAAATGCATTTTATGATTTTTTTCCCAAATCAATATCACACATAATATTCTGAAGAAAACAGTTAAATAAATCACAAATAGAATAAGATCTCCTTGAGTTGATCCTGTGGATGATATCAAATGATATAATGCTCAACTCTAAAGTGCTTACTTAGCAAGGGTCTTTGTTTTGTTTTTGCTTTTTTGTTTCTACTACAGTCAATAGTCTAACACAGCATTAAGAGTAACTATTACACCTAAGTCTCAATTTCCATTAGAGAAACACCCATTTATTTATTTGTAAAAATTTTTATCATGGGCCAGATATTTTAACTTTGCACTTAATGAAATAAGTAATATCTGAATCTTCCTAAATCAGTAACAATAGAGAGATTTCATTTTCAAATTACATGTTTCATAAGAGGTGTGAATTGGTCTACGGACAGATTTGGAATCTAGAGAATGAAAGCTCATAGAGTTTTAGCCATAACCATAATTATGGTCATGTTGATATTACTATGTCAACCACACTTTAGACAAACAGTATTTTCATTATGTATATACTGTATTAATAACTTTATTGCTCTAAACTGCATATCAATATGCAAAAGAGCAATGGAATCGTTAATTATACATAACCTTAACATGGCAAATATATGAAAAATAACGTATTTCTTTCCCACCCTTCATACTGTATTTATTCTTAGCTACAAGGTCTATCTTCCAAATGATTTCACTAAAATTGTTCTATCTCTGTTAACTTGTGCCTTGAATTATTTAAAAAGAATACACAACATGGGAATCTCACTAATAATTTGTGATTTACATCATAAAGTATAAAAAATACTTGTATACTTCACAGAATCACATATCTTATTCTTAGAAACTATAGGAAATTATCAGGTTAAACTTCTTATTTCACAGGAAAAGCTGCAGACTTTGAGGCATAAATTTCTTGCCCAGTGCTTAATTTTTTATTTTTTTTTATTTTTTTTTAAGTAATGATAAGGCAGTCATGGATGGCCTCTGTTCCTAGTCCTATTGGAAGTTGCTATTCAAAGTGTAATCCTATGACCAGAAACATTGGTATCACTTGGAAGCTGGTTAGAGAGGCAGAATTTGAGTCACCACTTCAGATTTACTGAATCACAATGTACAGTTTAGTAAAATACCTACCTATTCCTTAAATTTAGTTAATCCCTCATGATTCACATTAAAATGTAACAAACACTTTTCATTAAGAAAGTTTGGGGGGGAAGGAGATTTTCCACAATGACCTCTGCTCACTTTCATATTCAACTTTGTTTCTTGGGTTCTAAAACAATGTTCACAATGTAGGATGCTTAGAGTAACCAGTCTTCCTTGCTATTAGAATAAAATACCAGAACTTCATTTATATATTATTTTAAAAATGCTACTAAAATGGTCATTCTCTCTTTGTTCCGCAAGATCCACAATCCACCATTTTACGCTCTGCTCTGTGATGCAGGTAAGCTGTCAGCTTTCCCCAAGGGCACAATCATCTGAACTCATTGCCCTATGGATTCTGGTTGAGTGTAGCCAACGGAAGGGACTAAATGGACATCAGAAGATGAGGTTAAGGCATTTCTCTCCTGGCTCCTATTTCTTCTCTGTTTGGGTGCCAGGATCACAGAAGTGGCTGCTCTCCTCTACAGTCATAGATGCTACTGGGCAGCTACTCTTCCAACGTCCCTGCTCCCTCCTGGTGTTAGTAATATTAATTCATTCCATGGTCCCTTCAGGGATAGGGGTGGTACCATTTTCTGGTGTGACAAGTCCATGTTTACATTAACAATCCTTGCTGATTCCTTTAACCTTACTGACAGCTCTGTAAACAATATCTTTATTGTTTTCAAAGCTCCAATATCATCTCTTTCCAGCAAGGACCTTGACTAATACATCCATCTTTTCTTGTTTATTTGTATGTTTTATAATTATCACAATTATCACATCCAAATCTCTCTCTCTCTCTCTCTCTCTCTCTCTCTCTCTCTCTCTCTCTCACACACACACACACACACACACACACACACACACAGATGAAAGAGGGAGCATAGTCAAATATGTTTGAATATCATTGCTAACATCATCCAAATTCTATAAACAACATACTAAAAACGTTGCCCTTATAGAGAGGTATTGTTCTGTAAGGTTACAGAGGTCACATACCCTACCTAGTCAGTTAAAACCCTACTTTGCCCGTCTCTGGAATAAACATCCTTGGTTTTGTTTGTGTAAATCATATTCTACTTGCAGGTGGATCTTGCAGATGGTCCTTACGAGGAATTTTGTTATGTTTTCAATGTGAAACTCTGTAAATATTATCAATGTTAAATATGTCCTTGGATATGTTATACATACATACATACATACATACATATACACATGCATACATACGGTGCTTCTCCAAAATTAAGACCTATCCTGAAAATAAGCCCCAATTAAGATCATCAGCCAGATGGATGAATTTAGTACGTTATGACGATGTTCCAGAAGAAGATGACATGACGTATTTGAATAAATGTAAATTGTTGTACATGAAAAAAAAGACATCCCCTGAAAATATGCCCTAATGCATCTTTTGGAGCAAAAATTAATATAAGACCCGGTCTTATTTTCAGGGAAACACGGTACATACATACACACATAAATTCTGCAGCATTTTTCTTATCCTTGTGATTGGCACCATCAATTGGTTGTTTATTTTAACAAAACAACAAATAAGGAGGAAAATCATGAAAATCTGCATAAATAACACGAATGATTTATTTTAAATTGCTTAATTTGCTAATTTTTAGACATCTATATATGTACTAACTGGCAAAAATTCAACTGCCTTTTTCCATTTGGTGTTAAGAAAGTTGGCAGCCAGATTTACTTATTGCCTTCACCGCCAGGCAGGAGATTGCTTTATCTTCTCTGGGGAAACTGAGTCATCAAAGACAAAGACCTTCTAAAACTGAGAGGTGGGACCTCCTGCCCACAATTGCCAAGCCACTCAACTCTTTACTGAAGTTCAGGAATCCATGCAAATAGTGAATATGTCCAGCAAGTTTTTAAGTGTCTTATTTTTGAAAAATAAAAAAGATAGTCATATGAAAGAAGATAGAAGAAAAAAAATGTGAATGTGGCATAAAGAATTTAAAATAATGGCAATGGTTTGAATGAAAGAAAACTTTAAAAATGTTTGTCTTGTTCTTTTGTTGTTTTTGGTTTATATACCACAAATCAGTGAAATCACATGGTTCTCTGCTTTTTCTGTCTGACTTGTTTCGCTCAGCATAACAAATGAGAAACAGAAACTCATAGACACGGACAATAGTTTAGTGGTTGCCAGAGGGTAAGGGGGGTGGGGGGGGAGGTGAGGGTAAGGGGGATCGAATATATGGTGATGGAAGAACTGACTCTGGGTGATGAACACACAATGGGATTTATAGATGATGTAATACAGAATTGTACACCTGAAATCTATGTAATTTTACTAACAATTGTCACCCCAATAAATTTAATTAAAAAAAAAAAAAAAATGAAAATCAATGGCATCAAATAGCTTAGGTAAAATACTGCAACCATGAAATGAAAACAAGTCTTAAAAATGTCATTTAGATAATAAATTCATATCTTTAAAATTAAAATGCAATTGAAGAAATAAAAACCTCAATAAAAGATAAAATGGAGGGAGGAAATCTGTTAGAAAGAGAACATAAAAACAAAAAGATAGAATGAGAGAGAACAGAAAAAAAATAAAGGACTATCTAGAAACCTAATAACCAAATAATTAAATTACCAGGAAGAGAGAACAGAAGGAATGAAGGCAAACAATTTTTAACAAAACAATTTGGATATGCTATATGAAAATAAACTGTGTTGAGCATCTACACTGAAAGTGTCCATATACTGCCTAGTAAAACGGATGAAAAAGAGCTATATCAGGGTAAATTATTATGAAATTTCAGAACTCTTGTGTGTAAGGGGAGATCCTAAATATTTCCAGAGATGAGAGGTAAAAATAATGTATTATAAAGACAAAATCAGGCTTTAAAATATCATCGATTTTCTCAAACAAACAAGATGGAAGCTCTAGGACCATGAGGCAATGCCTGCAAATTTAATGAAAATAACTTTTCATGTAGAATTTCATACTTGATCAAACAATCAAAACTAAGGGTAGCCAAAGACATTCTCATAGATTCAAGCTTTCAAAAATTTCACCAAGCATGCACTCATTCCTCAGAAACTGCTGAAAGGATGCGCTACCAAGCAAGAGAAGTTATCGAGAAAGAAGGGGTCAAAGGAATCTGGAAATGGAACCCAACACCAACAAAAAGACCTAAAGGATGTTACAGGCTAATGAAAACAGACTACAGAACAGCAACTGTGTAGCAGGCTTAGAGAAAAATCATTTAAGGAAGAAGCTCCAGGAGAAATGTTGTTGAGGAAAACAAATTATATATATATATATAATTGAGAGGAAATTTATATTTTTGGAGAATAAAAAATTATCAAATCAAAAATGAGCATTATTAACTCCAAGAAATGGTGTGCATATAGTACTATAGAACTTGTCTGTACTATGTCAATAAAATGTAATAATTAAAAATAGATCTAAAAGTATAATAAAAATAATAATTATAAAAGAACACAACTTTGATCGTTCATGGTGAAAATGTCCACTATCTAGAAACTAGTACTAACAAATAAAGCAACATATATAAGGAGCTCCTTAAGAAACAAAATGATGAGTACCATAAAGTAAAACAATTAAAAACATTAAAAGTCATTGATTCTGCGAGGCAGTCATGATTAATATCTCACAAATTGTCCTTCTACTCTCACCCAAATAAATTCAGTTTACTGCAACCAGTACTGACTGCAAAATGAAACATACGTAAATTCTACTTTTACAATCTCGGTTTTAAAGAGCCCTACACAATTAGTCAGAGTGCATGAAATATTGAGGCTATTTAGTCCTTATAGTACTCTGGAGCAAAAATGTTTACATTAATAGCCAAGAGTGAGCAAGCATTATACCAGGCATTGGACATACAATCTTTCTCTATGGAAACTTGAATACAGACACAAGAACAGACTCCGTCTTCACTGTCTCTGGATCTCATTTCAGTTTCTACTCTTACCTGCCTCTATTGTGATTCAGACCTCTCCACAGGAAGATGGTTTAACTTACTTAGTAACTATACTAAATTTTAAGACTATGAGTTTTAAAAGTGAAATTGTTAAAATACCTATGAAACAATATCATAATCATGAAATCTATTTCACTCATTTCAGTCAGTCAACACGTCATCCTATAAATCCTTTTTCTTTACTGGGTGCTTCACAATGTGTCCCAGGTATCTGGAACATTACTATTACCTTCTCTATAGTTAAAAATTTCCTATGTATCATTTCTACCATGAATGCAGCCTAAATTTATCTAGAAAGACTTAATATGTTCTCCTATTTGGATCTGAGGATCATTGCTGTTTTCCTTGTTCCTATCTCATTGACATATGTCTCCTTGTTTCTGAAAGATATAACATAAATATTATATAAACACTATGAATGTTTTAGTTGAATGTTTCATTTTATATTTCTTTTCTTTCCCTATACCTCTATCTATTGACTGCCACCTTGGACTACAATTTCTTGGAGGTGCGAACCAAGGTTGAGAAAGGATACATGGTTTTCTAGAAGTCGCACAGTCAATGGAAAGATATGATTAACCCAAGTCCCCTTTTTTTCCTTTTTTTTTTTCTTTTATATTATTAGTTTCAGGTATAAAAAACAATATAACAGACATTTACACTGTTTTTTTTTCAACTCAGGATTATTTCTTCTAAACATCTGTACTCAGAGCTTGGTCTAGACTCCTTACTGAAGAATCCTTAATATAATAAATGTCTGTTCTTGACAACTAAAACTCCTGTCTCATTACATCTCCTGCAAATTATTATTTTGTATCAGTACTACTCTCTGTTGTTTGCTGTTTTTATTAATAATTGAGGCAAATATTTATCTTGACTACCCCTTAAAGAAGGCAAACTAGCAGTGTTGGGTGACACAGAGCACAGCCAGATAGAAGACATATCTGATGGATATATTTTTAAGTATTTGAAGCAAAATATAGTTTTCAATTGCATTAGGTGTTAGTTTAAAAAAAAAATACTGCACGTTTCTATCTGATATTAGATTGAGTATATGTATATAACAAGAGGTATCCCAGTGACTACTAGAAAAATATTGTAACAAAAATATGTGACAAAATAATTATTACTTAAACCGAATACACTTAGTCCATATGACTTTTGTTATTCTATCATACTTTTAATTCTGTCATTAGACTCATGATTCACATTTGTTGAAATGTGAGGAACACAGAAATTACAAAACAGCAATCAAATGGAATCTTGATGATTAATAAAATGTGAGTCCTTTATCATACTACCTTGGATCGATTATATCACTTCATGGGTACACAGCTGCATGACATATGAAAATAGATGATATCAGGTTAGAAAAATATTAAAGATGATTCTGAATATTTTGACCTTTGTACAACCACAGAAAATAAAGTCAGTCCGGAATGTTTTCTTTGATCTAAAACGGAATATATGTCATCCAAGGAATCTGTTATCTCATGCCTTTATATTTCTATATATATATAAAAAAAAAAAACCATTGTGGATAGAATCATATGTACAACCAAAGAGAGATTGTTCTTTTTCATTAAAAACATCCATAATTCTCACAAAATGAAAAATATTAGAAAAATGAAAATTGAGAACTGTTGAGAATATGTACTAAGGTTCTTTATAAATGAACATTTTTGGTTAAAAATGATAATTATGCACAAATGTGCTCTCATTTTAAATGAAAAAAGTTATTCTTGGCCATTTAGTACATATCCATCATTTCTCAGAGGAGGAAATGGAGGTTAAGAGAGAATAACTGATTTTCTAAAAGTCGGTTGGTAAATTAATAGGGCAAGACAAGACTAACCCAAGTCTTCTGTTTCTCAACTATGACTTATTTCTTCTAACATGCTTGCATCTCAAACATTTTGAGCATTTCATGGGATTAATTTTTAGAATTAAAGAATATAGAGACCACTCTTCATAATAATAATTGTACTTTTAGTATTTGCTGATTAAAACTGTCAGTATATACAATATCCTTTATAATATTATTTCACACTTAGGCACTAAGGGTCAAGACTTGAATACAAAGAGTACATTTTATGATAAAAATATATGAACATAAGTATATAAAAATATTATAATCTTATAACATTACAATATAGTGTGGCTTTAAGGGCTAAGAATGAAGAGTAGGGTGATAGAGGAGAAGGAACAGTTAGGGAGTCTCAGGGACAGCTTCACCAAAGAGAATGGAGAGCATTTCAGGAAAAGCACAGAAACATAAGAGAGCAAAGTATAGTTGGGGTATACAATGTATAAAATGTGACGTTGGGAAGCCATAAAAGATTGAGCTGGTGAGACACAGGGATCAGAATTTGAAAAGCTTTCAATGCCAAACACAATAATTTAGATTTTCACCTGAAGGGAAAGGAGAGAAACTGAAGCACTCCGAGGAGAAAACAAGACCATTTTTGGGTGCAAAAAGCACCCGACACTCATGGCAGAGTAGAGTAGATAGAAGGGAGATGATGCTAGAGAAGCACAGAGCATGATGAAAAGACTACTAAAAAGTTTCCAATGATATAGTTGTACATCTAAACTGCTGCAGTCAATACTAAATAGGACCTGACATTGAACAGAGATTAAAGATTTCGATCATATATTGATTTGTAAGGTAACTGAATTAAAATCTATCAGCACAATTAGTGTTTGCAATGAAATTTATTTGTCTATTATAAATATAGAATGCAGTTGATAATTGTACATTGATTAATTTCCAGGTAGAATATAGGGTGATAAGGATGTAAAATATAGAATCCTTCAGGATGTTAACGCTTATGTGATGCATAGCAAACAAGGAATTCACAGAGCAGAACGAGACAACGTAATGAGAGGTACATAAAGCACATAGAAATGAAACGTTATCCCAAAAATCAAGGGAGGAAAAAAATGTTTGAAGTAGGAGAAACTGGTTGGCAGCAACAAGTTTTGCCATGGAATTAGGAAAACAGAAATCTGAAAAATGCTCGTTGGATATCTATAGCAGATATTTAGCCAAGAATATTTTCAGTGAGGTGATGAGGTCAAAATTCAGATTAAACTATACACAGTCACAGGATGTGTAGCAGTTTTAAATCAACTATAATTTAATATATATGTATACATATATAAATATTAAATTATAGTTGACATATACATATATACATATGTGTGTATATATATGTGTATATATATGTATATATATACACATATATTAAATTATAGTTGACAGATATTCATTATTATTCAGTTTCAGCTTCAGGTATACACTGCAGTGGTCAGGCATCTACGCCATCCATGAAGTGGACTCCCTAATAAGATAAGTGTGCATCGGATACCCTACAAAATCTTTACACATTATTGATTATATTCCCCAAACCGTCTTTTCTATTCCCATGGTAATCTAGTGGTTACCAACTTGTGCTTTCTAATCCCTTTATCTTCTCCCTCATCCCCAGCCCCTCCCATCTAGCAACCCTCAGTTTTTGCTCTATATCTCTGAGACTGTTTCTGATTAGTTTGCTCATTTATTCTATTCTTTAGAGTCCACATTGTTTTGTACACCTGAAACTAATAAAAAAAAATTATCACTGAAAAAAAAGAAAAAGAAATATACAAAAAATTTGGATTAAAATAAATCTCTAAGTGAATAGCAAGATACTGATTTGGGGACTCACAATGTAGGTTTTTCATTCACAATTTTTAAATTTTTTTGGAGAAATATGTGATGGCATTAGAAGGAATTTAATATCAAAATGCCATGTTTTGTGGAAGGAAGAATTTTAAATATATTTATATGAAGAGAGGAAGAAACAAATGTAGAGAAAGATATTAGAGGATATTTAATAAAATAAGAACACTGAATATTGGGGAAAGAATAACATGAAAATCAAAGAATAAGTATTTGATATAAGACTTAATATCACTTTCTGACTTGGATAGATGTTAGGGTGGTTGAAGATAAAGACAAAATGGAAGGCAAACATGTATAACATAAGAGTGTTAATAACTGAAAGGCTCTATTGTCTTCATGAAATTAGAAGAAAAGTCATATGAAACAGATGGAGACAAGTGGGATATGTGAGAAGAATAAAAATAGTAAAGAATAAAAGCCCTAGGGAATGTGATAAAAAAGTAAATGCATGCAACATCACTATGATAAAAAGGTGGTGTGAGATGAGTAAGATTGTTTTTAAACTTGATTTCCACCCAAGCCTATTGTAATCCCTAAAATGCACATGTGTGGGTGGGCAGATACGGTTTCTGATAACATACTTAATTGAATGTTCTTAGGCACTGTTTTAGAAATGGAAACATTAGTTATTCACAAAGGTGCATCTCAAATTAAGAAGTCCAAAGTCAAATGTAAAATTTCTGGCAACAGAGATAATGATCCAAGATGGCGGAGTAGATAAACGCTGTGCTTGCCTCATCCCATGAACACATCAAAGTTACAAATATATTATAGAATAATCAACCTGGAGAACCATGTGAAGTCTAGCTGAACAGGTTTTACAGCTAAGGATATAAAAGAGAAGCCTCGTCAAGACTGGCAGGAGGGGTGGAGATACAAAATAAGCTACTCCAAAACTTCCCTGTGGCAGATGAAAACTGGGAGGGATATCTCAGCCAAGGAGGTTCCCCATGGGGGAGCAAAGGACCCCGGATCCACACCAGGTGTCCCAGCCCAGTGTACTGGTGCTGGTCACAGGAGCCCCCGCAATATTTGGCTGTGAAAAACAGTGGGGATTCTGAACACCTTGATGAGATGGAAGGCAGTGGGAAACACAGGTGTCCTCTTAAACGGCCCATGCTCACATGCACTCACCTTGGGCTCCAGCGGAGGGACAGTGACTTGGGGGGCATTGGAGGCATACGGGGAACAGACTGAGTTGTGTGACTTCATGTGAAGGCTGGCAGACAATCACCATTTTCCAAGAGTTGGTTCTCCTTTCCTGTAGCCGGCAGGCAGGCAGGCACCATCTTTCCTGTCTTGAGCCCTCCC
Organism: Rhinolophus sinicus; assembly: GCF_036562045.2. Lineage (NCBI taxonomy): Eukaryota > Metazoa > Chordata > Mammalia > Chiroptera > Rhinolophidae > Rhinolophus > Rhinolophus sinicus. The sequence goes on along the minus strand of NC_133757.1, from coordinate 44,181,500 downwards.
CCTACTCTTACGGCCAAATCTAAATCTGATTGGTCTGGTGAGCGCCAATCTGCCAGCTCATTGAGATGCCGCCGTATCCAACACCATCCTGCAGGAGGCTTTATGGGCCACAGAAGCTATGGCAGCTGGCAACCAGCAGCGGGACTCAGAGTGTTCTGGCTTTTTGTGGAGATACACCAGACCTTGCACTAGTAACAGCCATCCTCGGTTCACTGTATGACCTCTCCCATATCCCTCCAGGTTCAGCAGAGGCAGCAACTAATCAGGGATCATTTTGTAGCTACTACCAAATAGTCCCCAGCTGATCACAGGTTGTGGCTGACCTGGGCCTGCATTAGAGCCCCTCCTAAGAGGCCCCAGAAACAACATTCTTGTAGGGCGACTTCAGACCACAACAGACCACTACACAATTAGATCCACAAGTGGCACAAACAAAGGGAATTCTCAACAGGCACCAGAGCCCAGTGGGGCAAATCCCACTCTGTGTGGTAAGCCCCCCTGGGCAGCAACCCATAAGTCGTGGATGTGGCCAAACCCAACAGCCAGTCAGCCTGAGGGTCAATCCCACCCACTGACAGGCCTACAGCAATCAAGGCTAAAATATAACAGAAGTACAAACACAATCCACAGAAAGGACACTTCTGGAGCACCCAGTGCAGGTGACCAGGGAGACTATACCAGGGACCCACAGGGTACCTACTATATAAGGCCACGTGGCAAGACCTAGAGACATAGCAATTCTTCCTAATACATAGAAACAAACACACAGAGGCAGCCAAAATGAGGAAACAAAGAAATGCATCCCAAATGAAAGAACAGGAAAAAACTCCAGAAACAGAGCTAAATGAAATGGAGGTGAGCAACCTACCAGAAACAGAGTTTAAAGCACTGGTTATAAGGAAGCTCAAGGAACTTAGTTAGAACTTCAACAAAGATATAGCAAGCATAAAAAAAGGACATAGAAACCATAAAAAAGAACCAGTCAGAAGTGAAGAATACAATAACTGAAATAAAATGCACTTGAAGCAATCACCAGCTTACTAGATGAAGCAGAAGATCAAATCAGCAACCTTGGAAGATAAGGTAGAAGAAGACACGCTATGAGAACAACAAAAGGAAAAAATAAATAAAAATGATGATAGTTTAAGAGACCTCTGGGACAATATCACGCATAAGAACATTTGCATCATAGAGGGTACCAGGAGAAGAGAGAAAGCAAGAGATTGAAAACTTATTTGAAGAAATAATGACTGAAAACTTTCCTAACCTGGTGAAGAAAATAGCCATGCAAGTCCAGGAAATGCAGAGAGTCCCAAATAAGATGAACCCAAACAGGCCCACACCAAGACACATTATAATTAGAATGACAAAGTTTAAAGACAAAGAGAGAATCCTAAAAGCAGCAAGAGAAAGGCAACTAGTAACTTATAAGGGAGCTTCCATAAGATTGCTGGTTGATTTCTCAACGGAAACTTTGCAGGCCAGAAGGGATTGGCAGGAAATATTCAAAGAGATGAAAATCAAGGATCTACAACCACAACTACTCTACCCAGCAAGAGTATAATTTAAAATTGAAGTACAGATAAAGAGCTTCCCAAACAAGAAAAAGCTAAAGGAGTTCGCCAACACAAAACCAGTATTATAAGGAATGTATGGACTTCATTCCTTGAGGGACTTCATTAAGAAAAAAAAAAAAAAAAAAAAAAAATCTGAATAATAAAAGTGAAATAACTACATATCTATCAACAATTACTCTCTTTTTTTATTTTTAAATTAAAGTTTATTGGGGTGACAGAAGACGAAATAATACCATTTGTGACAACATGGATGGATCTTGAGATTATTATACTAAGCAAAGTAAATCAGACACAAAAAGTATAGAGAACCATGTGATTTCACTGATATGTGTTATCAACAATTACTTTCAATGTAAATAGATGAAAGCTCCGATCAAAAACATCAGGTGGCTGAATTGTTGTTACAAAGTACTTATGGTGATCTAGGGTATAGCACAGGAATATAGTCAATAATCTTCTAATAATTACATACGGTGTCTGATGGGTACTAGATATATCGGGGTGACAGATGGGAGTGCGATTGGAGGATAGGGTGAAAAAGGTGAAGGCCTTAAGAAGTACAAATGGGTAGTTACAAAATAGTCATGGGGTTGTAAAATAAAGCACAGGGAATATAGTCAATAATATGGTAGTAACTATGTATAGGGCCAGGTGGGTACTAGACTAGTCAGGGGGATCACTTCCTAAATTATCTATTAATAAATGTCTAACCACTATTCTGTACACCTGAAATTAATATAAAATAATATAAATATTAATTGTTATGGAAAATTAAAAAGGGGGGAATGAGGTTCACATTTCTAGGTATAAGACAAATCATGGGACGTAACATACAGCATGGGGAATATAGTCAATAATACAGTTCAATTAACTGGATGGATTCCCAAGATTGTATTTGCAATGACTCTTGCTTTATGGTCAGACATTGCATTCCATTTCACCACTATTCCCACTGAAGAAAACGTACATGTAGAGAGATTGTGAAGTCAAAGTCTTAGGAAACATTAAATAATAATTAATAAGACAAATATCAGCAAGGAGGATGTAGAACACTATTTGGAATGTGTCTCTTAGTAGAAGGGATTTGAGGGGAAGGAAATATGACTGAAGGCTCACCATCCAGGACTAAGATGAAAATGGTAAGCTATTATGCAACAGTAATGACACTGGCAATATCCAAGCATATGGTACACTTTGGAGGAGTTAAAAATAAAATCAATTAGGTAAGAGTGGAATACACATGGGTGGCTTTGAAAGTCAGTGAGAGAAGATTAAATTTAAAGCAGTTAAGATTAGGAAACCACTAAAGTGTTTTGGAGTAAGGGAGAGGGAAAAAGTCATAATGTCAGAGAATTTACCAAATTTTAGGGTAAAGAATAATTCAAAGGTAATTAATCCAACATACAGGAAGATTGAAGTATTAGTGTAAATTGGATAGAAATGAAATTGCAAAGAGAGAAAACAGCTGTGAGGAAGATACTGTAAAAGAGACAGACTCTCCTTGTCTGGTTTTTATGCTTTGGAGCAGAATTATGGCAAACCAATGCATTATCTAGAATTTTGATAGATTATTGCCATATATTTTTTGTTGGGTTTAGTGCTTTATAATAAACCAGAAAAAAAAAATGCTGTGGTGCCTCTAGTACTCATATGCTAAAATATCAGATTTATCTCAGGAAATGTATGCTAAGCATTTATTTGTAAATGTTTTAGTAGGATAATCTGTAAAATCAGAGCTGTTATCTGTTATGAGACCAATTATGTTCTCAACTTGTCTCAAGTCAGATGCACAATAATATGAATGTGATCTCATAATATCAGATCAGTCTTCGAGGATATGTCTTGTACTTGACAGAAGCCAGATACTATAAGACAACTACTCTCACATAAAATGATTATGGAAAAAATGCTATGTCTAAACTCATTATTCATCTCTTATTCTCAAATAGTGTTCAAAAACCCTATAAAATCAGAATTAGTGATTTTCCACTAATTTAAAAGTCCATCAAAGATAAACTCATCTTCAGGTTTTTCTTGCACTAAATGTATTATATTTTAAAATGAGGGAGGTAAATAGTAGAGATTCTGACACATACAGACACATTTAAAGACTGTCTTTTAGAAATACACCTAAGCACAACATTTAACTAAAGTTGTCAAAGGCCAGGGTGTTTCTCATGATAGAAGGAAAGACTGGGTTGGTAGTCAAAAGATTTGGTTTTTGAAGCTGGATTTGCTACTATCTGACTTTCAAGTAAACACTGGATTCTGCTTTCCTTGTCAGTGAAATGGTGATAAAAATGAAATAATAATACTAATATGCTAATAATAATAATTGGCAGAAATTTTGGTCTGTCTAACATTTTGAGGAATTAACATGGGCTAGGCATTATTTTCATAAATCCTTACAAAGTTTGAAAAGGAAATGTTATTTCCATTTTTATGTGGAGAAAATATAAATTTCAGAGGAGGAAAAAGAACTCAATGAATTGTGCATTTACTTATATTTTCTAATGTAACTTTGATCAGAAGTGTTGTGAAACATTGTGCTTTGTTTTCCTCATCTACTTCATAGTGAAATGTAAAATCATCACTGGAAAACAATTAATAAATGCTTTGTATACTATGCAATATGCAGTTTTAACAGATACTATCATTAAACTATTATATCTTACTGTATTGCAAATATCGTTAGGGGAACTTAGAGGTAATGCATTTTTATATTATCACAGTACTTTTCACTTTAGGTGCTGACTAAATATTTGTTATGTGAGTGAAAGGAAGAAAGAAGGAAGAGTAGCATAATATAGATTGCTGAAGAAAGTAAGGAATACTTTCAGGTTAAACCAGATGAATTTGCCATTTTGTGGGACAAAATGGTTGATTATATGGAAGTTCATATGGTTCCAGCTCATGCAAATAAAACATTTTACTCTATTTTGCAAAAAAATCTTAAGTTTATGATTTAATTTAAGGACAAATGCATTTTGTCTTCTGTTGTTATAACCAGTGATAGATGCTGTGGCAGTTTTCTTTTTTGTGTAACACTCCAAATCATACTGGTTTAAATAACAATTTCTTACTTCTCACAATTCTGCCTTGGATTCATACCTTCCATATATCTTTTTAAACTTGTAAACTAAACATTTTCTTTGTTAGTTCATCACTCTTTTTCCATAACTTGTAATATGCAGCTTTAAAAGGAAAACAAAACCACAAAGAGTTGACACTATCAACAGTCTACCTGAAATTCCCTTTAATTAAATATACAAGTTCCTAATATACATTTTATAATTCTAGTTACCACTGGTGACATGTTTACCATTTTTCTGCCTCTACATGGTTTGGGTCTTCTTTTCTATTGCCTCCAATAGCAGCTTTCTCACTCTCCTTCCAGCCTCCAGTAACCATCTTCTTGCCACCCTCCTGTCTGCATTCCTGCCCAATGCCGCATATTTTAGGGTTTTGTAATGGCAGTAACCTAAGCCTGATTTAGAATGTTCCAGTTGTCTATTTCAATGTGATAAACCATTCAAAATCTGCTTAGAACAACAAGAGTTAATGATTTTTCGTAATTCTGCAGATGTTCTGATGGTTTCTTTGCTGATTTTTCCTGGACTCCCTCATGTGGCTGCATTCAGTTGGAGGGTGGTCTGGACTGAAAGGTTAAAGGTCTCATGTACCTGTCTGGCTTTATGTGTTTGCTCTCTGCTAGAGCATGTTGATTTTTCTCCACATGGCCCTTCATTCTCCAAGAGTTTAGACAGACTTTTTCTATGTGGTGGGCTCATGATTGTTACAGGGAAAAACTGGAAGCTGCAAGTTCTCATTCTAGTCTTTAAGCCCCACAACACAACTCCCCTGCATTCTACTTTCTAAAGCAAGTTAAACAGCCAGCCTAGATTCAAGGTTAAGGAAATAGACTCTATTTCTAGATGGAAGAAGAATTACACTCACATTGCACACATTGCAGAAGTGATTGCAGGGTCGGAGGAATTGCTGTAGTCATCTTTACTAACAATCAATTGAGAATATCAACTCAAATATTATCTCTTGTTCAAGAACAAAATTCAACTGAGTTTGAAGATCTAATTGGCATTATTGAGCAATTCATGAATCGGGCAGTATCACATCTAGCAGGTAAAAGTATACTCCGAAGGGTTGTACAAAATGGAAGGATTTTTATAGAAAGAAAGGTGAGCAAAGGAACTATTAACAAAAGGATATTTATATATATATATATAATCCCCCCCCCCTTTTTTTCAGACCAGAATACCTTATTTTGGTGGTGGGGGTGGGGGGAATGACAAAGTTTTTGTCATGCAGATTTCCTCTTTTTGCTGTGGAAGATGGAGAAGGCCCATGTGACATTACCTAATTGATGTTGACCAAAAAAAATATCAAAGTGGTTGATTTGGATTATATTTCTGGAAGAGTTTGAAACAGCAGTTAGGTCAGGTATTTAATCTAAGTTTTAGCACAAGTGATACCATTTGAACCTGTGGGTATCTCTTTAGCACTGTGATACGTTGTTCAATCTATTTGTTAAACTTCTAAAATTAATTTGGAGGTTAGACATTTACTGGAATCATGATGATATTTGCAAATACAGTTTATATAAACACTATTTACTATACTTTTACAGTTTAGTAAACAGTAGTCATTTTAAAAACATTAAAATGTAAATATCTGGTTTTAACTCTTATTGATGTAAATTTCCCAAAACTTTTCTATATTTTTGGTAAATGTATTCTAACATGAATTTGTAAAATATAGTATCTTGGAGATCATATATGAGGCAAATATATGAAGCTGATAGTGAAGACAGACTAATATCTTTTAATCTGATAAGTATGTCATTTTAATAAAAATATACAAGTTATCTATGTTGCAGCAGATGATTCTTGACATTTGGTGATAAATATACATATATGGATATATAGAGATAGATAGATAGATAGATAGATAGATAGATATAAAACATTAATTTATGCCTTTTGGTTATATATATAATTTATATATATTTATATATAAGTATTTTAGTGACATATAAACATGAATTTATGAATGTAATGAGTGAAATAACATATCATTAGAGAGATAAGAAGCAATTTTACAGCTCACAATGTATTGATATCTGCCTGCATTTTATGTATGTTTAGTCACTATATTACAATGGTAAATGCATTTAGAAACATGTTATCATTGCTTTATAGAGAACTGATTTTGTGATGTATACTTAATACCAAAGATGTTATGGTTATGAGCTTTATGTTCTGTATAAGCTCTTTTCTCCATCTCCAAAAATATAATACAGTTCAGACCATTATCATTGCCCTCTCTGCCTTCTCACTGACATTCAAAACTGGATTCTTTCCTCAAATTTATCCATACAGTAAATGATTTATTCCATTAGATCTTAGAGGGGGTGATATTGTCCCCTAGGGGTAATTTTAAATATTTGTAGAAACATTTAAGTCTTCTGATAGAGATATATGCCTGAGAATTTACATATAGCAATGCATATTATTTTAACATTGATTACTTTCTTTATACTCATTTTGGAATTTCAGTTATACATTCTATTGTCATTTTATTATCAGCTTTCTGGAAGCATAAATAAGTACAATGAAATTCAGCAACATTAAACATATTTTTTGGTGAGTTTTATAAATGTATAGTCATGTAACAACCGACAAAATCATGAATGAACATAGCTGTCACCTCAAAAAGTTTCCTCATGCACTTTTGAAAAAAATCTCCTCCTCAGTTCTGTTCTCTGGCAAACACTGATCTGCTGTCTGCCACTTCAGTTTTACCAAAATGTTTGGCATTTTGTGACCCACAGTTTGTTTAGAACGGATAAAGTATTCTGTGTAGATAGGCAAGGGGTGAAAAATAAAGTCCTATCAGGAAGAATCTTAAGTGACATTCTCAAAGTTTTTACTTTACTTGAAGGCAATGAAGGAAATTGGATCTTTGATAAGCAAGATTATTGATACAATTCACATTTCCAAACGTTCTAGAGGCAGTGGGGGAACTGATTGGAGAAATGTGAGATAGGGGGTCCATTTAGAAGGCTGCTACTGCAGTTCAGGTGAGGAATGTGACCCGAGTAAAGTTTGTATAGGACGGATGGAGTAGTGGGCACAAGTTTCAAACAGATTTAGCAGGCTGTTCTAAATTTCTCTAGAAATTAGAGAATGATTGAATGTCAAGTTTGGAAACATGTGTGTTACTAAAAGATTTCCAAGGTTTTAGCTTCAAAAACTGGATAGATAACACAGCTTATAAATAAATAAATAAGAAAATAAATAAATAAAAATAATAAACAGAGACATAGGGTGGAGGTGTAGAAATAAGGTGATAGAGTTAAGCTTTAATCATATTTAGTTTGAAGTATCTATGAACATTCAAGCAAAATTGTTTCCAAGGCCAAGAAAAATGTCTAGATTAAGGTTATCTATATAGACTTGGAAGTCATAAGTATATATTGAAGATAATGTAATTTTCTGTCCTATTCTGCTAACAAAATTTGAACAAAATGTACTTCCTTTTCTATATTTTTTCTTGAAATTAGAAATAGTCTTCTTTTGTAATATCTGTACTATCTGTACCCGCCTATCCATTTCTAGTTGCACTTATCTTTTTCAAGACTTTGATTATTTCCAACATATAGAACCATAATAACTTTCTAACTGGCCTACTTGTCTTAAGTTATCACAACCTAAATACTGCTGTCACACTTCTTTATGCTTGTTTTTCAGCTTGCCTAAAAGGCTCTTCTTTTAACCATTATTTGAAAAATTTATATCCACCTTACAAGATCCAATTCTAAAGAATGTTTTCATTTTATCTCTTTCTGATTATATTTCCCACAAACAACTTCTACTTTATTTGAGCCTCTATAGAGTTTTTTAAAAACACTGCATATTTTGTACCATTTACTTATATTAGTTATTTATGCATGTTTCATGAATCCTTTTCATTACATTGTAAAGGCTTCAAGCATAAAGCCCATGGTTTGGGCTTTATCCACTATTTTTACCAGTAGAGCATATTATAGATGCTTTACATTTCAAAGGCATTCAGAAATATTTACCAATAAACACTGACAGAAATGTTTTATTCATTTTCCATATAGACAAAATATAACTGGTCCTAATGTAGCTCCCTAATTGAGAACATCAATTATCTTTTAAAGTCATTATTGACATCTAAAACACTTTGAAAAGAGGACCACTTAACTAGTTATCAAGGGGGGAATGGGAATTCTGTATTCTGAACATTTATTTTTAAAAAAATGGAATTCCTAAGCCCATAAAAATTGATCTCATAGTTCTTTATGGATTTTATATGATCACATTATACAGTAGAAACCAAGATTCCCAGTTTTCCCTTTTGCTGATTATTAAGCTTTATTGCATGCCCTAATTAGTTAGCTATTAGAGTACCTTGAAATATGAATTACTTCATATATAGTAACTTGGACTGTGGATAACTTGAATTAGGTAAATAGTTTTCTCATGACAAAAAGTTCTGATTCAAAATTGCAATTCCAACAGTGGAAGTAATGGGAAATAGCTCTTTACAAATGCTATTGATACAGACCAGAATGGTTCTTAAATTTTTAATTTTGTTATGCTATAAAGTATTCTGGTCATGAAAGATGACTATTCTTGGCAGTTCACAATATGTGTTAAGTAATCAAATATGTGAAAATGAAGATTACCTAAGACATAGGAAAACAACCATCTGTCCTAAAACATTTAGGTACTATTTTGCCTAGAAATTTGAAGCTAGGCCAGATCTCTTTTCATAATCTAGGCTGCCCATTAATTGTTAGATATCTAAACCAATTATGCAAATACCTATAAAACTAGTTCCCCCAAACCTTTTATAGGATAGCTTTTAAAATATGTATGGTAAGATAAAGGTTAACAATGTTAGGAGAAAGGTACAGCTGAACTAGTTTTATAGGATGGCAGAGACAGAATGGAAGAATGGAACAGAAGAAACCAACAGAAACACTTAAAATCAAGTATCCCAGGCAAATACTAACAAAGCTCTAATATAAAAATTAATATAATTAAAATATTAATAATGTTTTCTCTTCTTCAATGGAAAAACGTTCAATATTTTTATTTTTAGTAATGTGCCAATACAATTATTATACCTGTTTTCTTTAATTAATATGGAAAAATTCATAATTTCTTTACATTTCTAGATTACCGATGTACTTGTAGATAGTATCCTTATTTAATGGCTTCTTTCTCCATTTGAAAAATGGTCTGAGACTATTGCTGAATACAATTTGAAAGAACAGCTGTAAATCTTATAGCAAAAGATAACGATGTATACCAAAAAATATTGCTCTCTTAACAGGTTTATATAACCTAACTTCTCAATGGTCATCCTAAATTCAGGGACAAAACGAAAAAACAAAAACAAAACTGTATTTAACCAAAAAGGTAATAGGATTTTCCTGTCCTTTCTGTGCACAAAAAGTATTGGATAGAAACACTGCTTTACTTCTGCATGTATGATAAGTGCTAAAATTTCTATATCTGAAATTGTTTTAGCTCTTATCTGTAAAGTTTTAAATAATTAAAAACAATACATGGATAAATTTCAAATTTTCATGATATCACGTAAAGTTTATGGAGTTTGAGTTAATTAATACACAATATTAATCATGTTTTGAAACCTTTTATACTAACTCTGCAATTTTCTTATGTGTACTTTTCAATTTATTTATCTTCCAATGTTTAATGAACCATAACTCATTTTACCACCTCTCCGTGCTTCAAAAATGTTACTGGTGACTTACTCAGAGTAGCCAGTTTTATCTGTGGGCTCCAGGTAAAAGCCAACTATTCTCCTACTCATGCCCTCAATTACCACCAGATGATATTCTCTGGATATGCCAATTCTAATATCTACCAAATGAAAATCTTAAGAAGTAAACTTCATTTATTTATGTCATTATTATTTAGGTAATGCAAACAATGTTTTTTTATGACATAAATAAGCTATCATCATAAAAAATCTATGATATAAAAGGAAAAAAGAAGAACTGAACCAGAATTTATCAAAGAGATTTTTCTGCAGATATCCTTTTACTATTACTTAGTAGTGTTGGTGAAAAGCTTTAAATTTGGTTTGAAAACGTCAGGAGATTTAGGTGGTAAACAAAGAATGTATTTTATTATACCTGTGATCATTTCTGCCAATAGTACTTCTGAGGTTGCTTTATGAACTCAGAGACAAGCTGAAAATAGGCACACATTTTTAAGTACATTTATTCATGTTATGTACTTTAATAAATTCAATTTTCTTTGGCAGGTGGAATATAGAAGTACAAGACAATAAATATGGGTTCAACTTCTGGCTTTATATTTTTTTGTTTTCTCTTTAGAAAATTTTCAGATTAATGGAAAAGTGGCAAAGATAGTGGCAAAGGTAATTCTCATATAACCTTAACTCAATATCCCATTATATAATATCTTAAATAATTACAGCATACTTGTCAAAATTAAGAAATTAACATGGGCATATTATTATTAACTATTCTACTGACCTGATACAGATTTCTCCAATGCTTCCACTAATGTCTTTTTGTTTCTTTTCCAACATCCAGGATAGGATTCCACATTGCATTTAGTATCCTAGTCTCCTTGGACCTATTACAGTTTCTCAGTCTTTTTGTTTCTCACAAGCTGGTGAGTTTGCAGAGTACTGACTAGGTATTTTGTAGAATGTTCTTCAATTTATGTGTGTCTAATATTTTTTTGTCTAATTACACTGGGGTTATAGATTTTGGGGAAAAATTACTAGAGAGACAATATGCCCATCTCATCCCGTTGTACTACCATGTTTCCTAAAAAATAAGACCTAGCCGGATAATCAGCTCTAATGTGTCTTTCGGAGCAAATATTAATATAAGACCCAGTCTTATTTTACTATAATTCAAAACTGGGTCTTTAATATAATATAACATAACATAACATAACATAACATAACATAACATAACATAACATAGCATAACATAATACCGGGTCTTATATTAATTTTTGCTCCAAAAGACGCATTAGAACTGATTGTCCGGCTAGGTCTTATTTTCAGGGAAACAGGATAGAAGGTACATGATATCACTATAAATTATACATGGTGATTTTAACCTTGATTATGTGATTAAGATAGTGTTGCCTGGCTTCTCTATTCCAAAGTCACTATTTTCCCTTCCTCTACTGTATTCTTTCAAAGTGGGTAATTAAATTTAGCCTGTACTCAAGGGGAAAGGAATTATATACCACCTCAGAAGGAGGGAGTTTCTCTATATATTATTTGAAATTCTTCTTTAAGGAAGATTTGCCTGTTCTCCCTCACTCACTAACTGATTGAATTATATATTTATATCAATATGGACCCACAAATAGGTATTCCATACTTTACACTATAAAGTAACATTGTGGTATTTATTCTGGGTTGTTCTAGTTTGGGTCATTGGGAGCTCTTTCCAGTTGGTTCCTATGTCCCTTCACATAACCCCTATTTTTTAAGACTTCTTACTACTTCTTACTTTCTGGCTCACGTTGTATTTATCCAACTCCAATCCTAGTATCAGCCATTTCTCCTAGATCCAGCTCTGTTTTTAAATACTGTTCAATCATTTAACCACTTTATATCTTCATTACCTCCTCTGTTAAATGAACATATTCTAATAAAATTCAGTGGTCTTCAATCTTGTATAGCTCATAGGCCTTTAGGATAAATCTACTAAAATATACGTAATCTCTCATCATAGAAGCACAAACGCACACATAAAAAAATATTGTTCAAAAGATTTCAGAGAGGTTAACAAAACTAGTTTATTGATAAAAATCTAAAGCTATTTCTGTAAGGATCTGCACAAATAATGCCTGATGTCCTTCATAACTTTAAAGTTAATAACTCATTATAAAATAATTTTCTCCGCGAATTGGTAAGAGGTTTGTCTAATTTTATAAAGATAATACCACATCACTAATGAGAAGTTTTACCCTTATTAATTTGTGACTTTGGATAAGTCACATAATTTCTGTGAACATTGGTTTACCTATTTCAAAATGGGGTTAGCAATCCACATTTCAAAGAAATATTGCAAAGTTTAGCTGAGGAGGAGTACATAAATGCTTCAGAGAGACACTGCCACACGAGGACACTCAGGGAAATGCCCATTGCCATTGTTGCTGTTGTAATGGCACACCAAATTCCAGTTTGTCATCTTAAAAATAATTTATTTAATATTTGATTTGCTCTCCTGTTCATAATCTAGGATTTTTTTTTTTAATTTGAGGTCAGATACTAGAAATCTCTTTGAATAATTCAATCTTACAGTTATTAGAGGACTATAAAGTGATCCTGTGCTCTAAAACATCCTCCCTGGCCCTAGAATCTATTCCATATACAGACATTGGGGTGTGATACCAAGTGTACAATTAAGGACCATGACCAGGGTTCTTGTTTTCTTGAGTAAGGTATCCCATTGTTTCTCACATCTAGTTTTTAAATAATAGTTGTTTACACTGAGCTAAAATCATCCCCCTAATAAATTCTGTCTGTAAAGTTGTATGTCTTCCTTCTGGAACAAATACTATAAAACAAACCTATTTCTTTGATACATGTAAACACTTCATAAACCATTGTAATTTTGAAGGAAAAAAAAAAGGCATTGCTGTCATTTTCATGAAAATAAGTTGAAATTATGATGTCATTATGATGACTTTTTAGCAGGATGTCATTCAATTATCACAAGTCAAAGGCAGCACATGGTTTGGTAATCTAATACCAGTCAGCTTTTAAAAAAAAAATCATTCATAGTATTTTTCATTTCTAAACTGACATATGCTACTTCAGAAATAACGAAGAGATGATCTATGATGGTTAGTTTTATGACTGGGTTGTTGGGTATACAGATATTTGATCAAACATTTTTCTGGATATGCCTGTGAGGATGTTTAAAAATGAGATTAACATTTGAGTTGGTAGATTAAATAAAGTAGGTCACCATCCCTAAAGTGTTGGAGTTCCTCCAACACTTGGGCCTCAATTGAACAAAAGAGGATGATCCTCTCATGGGTAAGAAGAAATTCCTCCTGCTTGACTGCCTTGAACTGGGACATCAGTTTTGTTTGTTTATTGTTTGTTTGTTTTCCTGCCTCGGGTCTCAAATGGAAACATTGGCTTTTTCGGGGTTTTGAGCCTTCCAACATTTAGACTAGAACTACACCATCAGCTCTCCTGGATCTTCAACTTGTCAACTCACTCTGAATATCTTGGGACTTGCCAGCCTCCATAACCATGTGAGCCAATTCCTTAACACAAATATCTTTCTATATATCTATACATCCTATTGGTTCTGTTCTGGAGACCGTAACTAATACACTATGTAAATCATTTTTACGTAAATGTCTTCTGAATGACTAAAGGTGGTGGCGGTGGTCTTATTTTTTCTAAACCTACATCAGAGCTAAATGAGTAAAACTATGCAATGTATTAGTACAGGTAGCCACCAATTTAGGCAACTGGGTCATAAAAGTCTTCAATATTCAAGCAATCTATAATATATCCCATTGTAAAAATAAACATAAAATATTTGTGTTAACTATGGAGAACAGCTGAATAAGTCTAAGCAAATCTACATACACAGAACCACACAGAGATATAAAAAGTCTAACCCACTTGATTTGTTATCAGATACTACTTATTAAAGGTAGGCTCAAAAAAAAAAGGTAGGCTCAGAATAGGTAATCCAATAATAATAAAATTATGTAAATTGGTGAGAGTGACAAAATGTAATAATCTTAAAATAATTATTAAGTTTTAGGATATAAACACCATCAAAGTGGAATTCCCATACAGAAACTTTTCTGGTCATTGTGAAAGAGCCAAACACTGATTTAAGATCAATTTCTGGAATAAAATATAATCTTTTTATTCTTGACACGAAAGCTCACAGCTTCTTCCATTTTAGAACAATCTTCATCAGGCTTATATTATATTCATATAATAAAAAGCATTTTTTAAGTAAATACTGAAATGTTTTGCTAGCTCTGAATCTACTGGGAGTGTAGTGAACTTTTGTCAGTACAACTCACTCTTAGCAAAAGATAAGAAACTTGGCCAAGTGTTTTCTTTTAATCCTCCCCCATAGCAATAGACACAATTTTTGTCTACATAAGATAAGGTTTCCAAATATATTGTACTATTTTTCTCCAAGCTGTTTTCATCCAATTGTGTTTTTACTGTTTATAGATAAGTGAGCACAAGTTTCCCCTACTTCTAAAGGCACTAATTCTTTTATTAGACATGATTAAACATACATCAGCTTTGATTAACTCTTACAAAGAGAAGAGGATTTTTACTAGATGGTTGGAATTCCTTGAGAGCAAGAACCATGCTTTTTTTTCCATATTTATTAATTATTCCCACTTTCTGAAATATGTTTACAACAACATCATAATTAATATCAGCAGTGCCATACAACTTTCCAAATGTGCTACACTTTAGTATTTAAATTCTCATCTTATTTTGACTCTGTTGAACATATCCTTGTTCTTAAAACTCTCTATTCACTTATACTCTGTGCTGGTTTCCCCTTTTTATTAAATAGCAGCATTTTCAAGCTCTTCTCCTTCCACAGGGAAATTAAACAGAGATCTCCCCATTCTAAGATGTTTCAGTGGTTCTCAACCTGTTTCATAGAGGAAAGATTATTTGTGAATATGCTGAATTTGCAAACTTATTCATTAAATCATCAAAGAATTTGGCGCTTCCATTTTTCTTGTTGAATTTCCGAATTTTCTCCATGGACATAAACATGCATGTAATAGTAAAACTATAATGGAAACACATAAGTTAGTAGTATGGCCAGAATTACAATATGCTTAAGTGCTACATGATATTTTCACTCTGTGTCATTCTGAATTTATGTCTATGATTGTTCATATACAACACAACCTTATTTAGGTAATATTTAATCAGCGGGTTTGTGTTCATGCCTAGGTTGTCAAATACTTGTCAATCATCCTGTGATATCAACAATAATTATATTAGTTTCCTTCCAGTATGAACTAAACAGTGTTACCATTGATATAATTACAGGTATAAACACCAGATGTTCGAACTAACCTACAGTCATACGCATAGGAAATTAACATATTTCATCAAACTTTAAAAAATCTTAAAAATGTCATAAGAACCCCATACAAGATTGATCATAAAAGATGTGGATCATATTCCGGTGATGCCTAGATAAGACTGACTGGCTCCCAAAGAAAATTCCATAGGGTAGCAGTTCCCAGGTGAATTTACTATAGTTCAACCTCATGCCATGCAGTCTGCAGGTTAAGTAATCTGATTTGTCATCACTCCAGAAGGACCTAAATTTGCTGAATAGCAGACATATTAACTTCTCTCACAGTAACTAAAGTACAAAGGCTAGAATATGAATATGTTAATTTACATTGAGAATTATAAATTCCAAAGAGGGGGTGGATGCTGGCGTTCTCTAAGCAGTGTATTCTCTCCCTGTAGATAGATAGATGGGAGATAAAAATTTAATAGGCAAACTTCTTAGTGAGCCAACATGCAGAAGAATTCATTTTCATTTTAATGTTTAATGACACCAGCTAAGGATAGCCTGTTACATTTGTCTATGCAATAGAGATACACCAGCCAGAAACAAGTATTTGGACCAAGATGTATCTTTTCTGGATAATGATTCGTTGAGAGCTGCTTAGTCCCACTCCCTTTTATCTGTATTTCCAGTTGTTCACAAATACACCACCTCTCTTTTTCTTTAGGAAGAGCTGGGAGACTTGGAATCTTTTCAGGGTAATTTTTGCAGTGTCTTGATTATATAATTTATATATTGGTTTATTATTTAGTTCTAAGGTAAAATTTGACTAACTTTAAGATCCTTGATATTGCATTGTTTTTCAAGCTCTTTTTGAAAATCCAGAATGTTGCATTGTTTTTCAATTGTTTAAATGAATGCAAACCCATGATTCTATTTCCAGCTTCTATGAGTCCCAAATGAATATACTTCAGAATATAAGTTCAGAACGAATCCTGTTCTGAGTTTCATGTCATGAAATTTCCAACACAACCCTCCTGTCTGTGCAGTTTTTAGACAAATTATTCAAATTTAAAATACCCAGAACTGTACTGTTCATTTTTTCACCAAAATGTTATTTCTTCTTTTTTATTCCCTTATATATTATAATGCATTATTTTCCTCAGTCAATGAAAAGGTATATTAAAATTTTCATTAATTGCTGTTTATGGCAATGTGTTGTTTCGCCTTTAACTTTTCTCGTATAAGACCTGATACAATAAACTGCATAGAAGAAAACATAGGTACTAAACTTATGGACCTTGGGTTCAAAGAGCATTTTATGAACTTGACTCCAAAGGCAATGGAAGTAAAAGCTAAAATAAACGAATGGGACTATATGAAACTTAAAATCTTCTGCACAGCGAAAGAAACCATTGACAAAATAAAGAGGCCACCAACTGAATGGGAGAAGATTTTTGCAAACAGTGCCTCGGATAAGGGGCTAGTATCCAGAATATACAAGGAACTCATGCAACTCAACAACAAAAAAACAAACAACCCAATTGAAAAATGGGCAGAGGACTTGAAGAGACATTTCTCCAAAGAGGACATACAAATGGCAAATAGACATATGAAAAAATGCTCAACATCACTAATCATCAGAGAAATGCAAATCAAAACCACAATGAGATATCACCTCACCCCGGTCAGAATGGCTATCATCAACAAGACAAATAGTAACAAATGTTGGAGAGGCTGTGGAGAAAAAGGAACCCTCATACACTGTTGGTGGGAATGCAGACTGGTGCAGCCATTATGGAAAGCAGTGTGGAGGTTCCTCAAAAAATTACAAATAGAATTGCCATATGACCCAGCAATCCCTCTCCTGGGTATCTACCCAAAAAATCTGAAAACATTTAGAGATAAAGACACGTGTGCTCCAATGTTCATTGCAGCTTTGTTTATGGTGGCCAAGACATGGAAACAACCAAAATGTCCTTCGATAGATGAATGGATAAAGAAGTTGTGGTATATATACACAATGGAATACTATTCGGCGGTAAGAAAAGATGATATAGGAACATTTGTGACAACATGGATGGATCTTGAGAGAGTAATGCTGAGCGAAATAAGTCAGACAGAAAAAGCAGAGAACCATGTGATTTCACTGATATGTGGTATATAAACCAAAAACAACAAAAGAACAAGACAAACAAATGAGAAACAGAAACTCATAGACACAGACAATAGTTTAGTGATTGCCAGAGGGTAAGGGGGGTGGGGGTCGGGGGTGGGAGATGAGGGTAAGGGGGATCGAATATATGGTGATGGAAGGAGAACTGACTCTGGGTGATGAACACACAATAGGATTTATAGATGATGTAATACAGAATTGTGCACCTGAAATCTATGTAATTTTACTAACAATTGTCACCCCAATAAATTTAATAAAATAAAATTAAAAAACAAACAAACAAAACAACAACAACAACAAAAAAAAACTTTTCTCATTAATGTCATCCACTCTGTGATGTGTCTGTGGAAATTCTGATAAGTTAAGAAGATTGCCCAAGGAAATTGTCTTCTAAATCATAGAGTAACATTTTAAGCCCATTCTTTTATTATTTTAGGTCACCATTCTTTCTGACATCATCACTTAAACTGGATCCTTTAAAATGATTCACAACTGCCCATTTTATCTCATTACTTTTACCTTTTAAGTCTCAAACTCTATTTCTTTCTTCTTAACTACTTACTTGCCTATCCCCTTTACCATTACCTTATATGTTTCATCATCTTCTACTTGGATTCTAATATTAAGATCCTAGCTTATCTCATTTTCTGTAGTCTGAAGGTAAACTGGCTTCCATTATGTTATAATATTTAGCCACCTCAAATAAAATCTGATCTTGACATATTCTTGCTTAAGCTCTCAAAGGGCTTCGTGCTGCACCATGTACTAGGTATTTAAGTTGGCATGTATTTCCCTTAGGTCTCTCCTATCTGTGATAATGTTACCATTCTCCTTTTACCCAAGCATTCTACTTTCTCCTTCCACATTTTCTTTGACAACTCCAAACTTTGTATATCCACATCTTCCCTACCACAGTGGTTTCCACTTTTACAAAAATCAACTATTAATTGTCAAATATATTTCATGAGTGCCTGCAATTTGTCATGCACTATGTTAAGAGTTTTACATGGTTTATTAAATTTCATTCACAAATAACACTGAGAGTTTTTGTGATTATTATTCTCATTTTACAGATTAAGAAATTGAGTCCAAGGGAGAGTTCTGGTCAAGATGGCACAGTAGGTAAATGCTGTGCTTATCTTCTCTCATGGCCACATCAAAATTACAACTAAATTATAAAACAATCATTGAGAATCACCTGAAATATTGCTGAACCGAAGCCCTATGAATGACACACAGAAGAAGCTGCTTGAGACTGGTAGGAGGGCCAGAGACATGTAACGGGCTGGTCCCACCCCTACATGTGACCATAACTATCAAAAGGGATATCTCGACTGCAGAGGTCTCCCCAGAAGGAATAAGGGGTCCCAGCACCACAAGAGGCTCCCAAGACCAGGGTTCCAGTGCCAAGGAGAGAAGTTCCCATAATTTCAGGTTATGAAAACAAGCATAGATTGTGACTGAGTGAGGTCGAGGGTGGCTGGAGTACCAGGCACTCCTTTTAAAAAGACCGCACATGTACTCACTCACTGACAGAATCAGTGGCTCTGACCTCCAGCACTGGGGCAGTGGCTAGAGAGGTAGCAGGGAAATACATAGGGGAACTGAGTTGTCTGGACTCAGGGCGAGGGCTGGAGGGGCAGCTTTCTTCTGGACAGACGACTGGCAGAAGCCATTGTTTCTTTGTTGAGACTGCCTCCTTCCCAGCATGCAGGCATAGGAAACCACCATATCTGAGTCTCCATCAAGCTGGCTAACACAGCCATTTGTTTGTTGCACCCTGGTGATTCTGAGATCCCACTCTACCCAACTTTCAGGCACATAAGCCACTTACAGTAGCTTTTTCCTATCACTATTTACCTTGGCTCATGCTATAGGCTTTCCTAGGGTCTCTCAAAGGTTCACAGATCCCAGAGAAGTATCATCTGGCTTCACCATGCTCTATACCCTCTTGCTGAAGCAGCCCTAAGCCTGATAGCAGTGGCAGCCAGCCTTGGTTTGAAGCTTGGCCTCTCCAGACACTTCCAAGGACAGCATGGATGGCAGCCATCTGCAAATTACTTTGCGGCTCCTGCCAAGCAGCCCTGGGTGGAGCATGGGTTGCGGCAGAACTTGGCTTGCAGTAGGTCCCGTCCCAGCTACCAGTGTCTGGCACGCCCAGTGTCTAGCTTCAAAACAAGTTGGGACAACATTCAGTTTCCTCCATGGATGATACACCCTCTGGGAGGATTGGGCAGGCACCAGAGCCCTGCTGAGGCAGATTCTGCTCTTAAGGTCAGCCCCTGCAACACAATTTCTCCACTGCAGCCATGGCCAGTCCTCACAACAAATGAGCCCGAGGATCAATCCCTCCCATTGATGTGCGAACAGCAACCGAGGCTCAGCTACAACAGGAGGGCACACCCAATCCACACAAGGGACACACCTGGAGTGCATGGCTCTGGTAATCAGGAAGACTGTGCAACTGAGCCCCACAGCACACCTCCTACATAAACCCACTCTACTAAGACTGGGAGGCATAGCAGCCGTACCTAATGCAGCAAAGCAAACACAGGAAAGCAGTCAAAATGGTGAGACCATGAAACATGTCCCAAATAAAAGAAAAGAAGAAAGATCCAGGAAAATAACTAAACAAAATGGAGACAAGAAATCTACCAGACACACAGTTCCAAACACTGGTTATAAGGATGCTCAATGATCTCAGGTAGAAGTTCAACAAATAAATAGAAAACTTAAAAATGGATGTAGAAAACGTAAAAAGAACCAGTCAGAAATAAAGAATACAATAAGGAAAATGAAGATTACATTATGGGAAATCAGCAGTAGATTAGACAAAACAGAGGATTGAATCAGCGATTTAGAAATTAAGGTAGCAGAAAACATCAAATCAGAACAGCAAAACAAAAACAAAAACAAACAAACAAAAAATATGAGGAGAGTTTAAGGGGCCTTTGGAACAGCATCAATCATACCAACATTCTCAGCATCATAGGGGTATGAAAAGAAAAGAGAGCAAGAGATTGAAAACCTATTTGAAGAAATAATGACAGAAAACTTCCCTAACCTGGTGAAAGAAATAGATATACAAGCCCAGCAAGTGCAGAGAGTCCCAAACAAGATGAACCCAAAGAGGCCCACACCAAGATACATCATAATGAAAATGCCAATGTTAAACACAAAGAGAGAATCTTAAAAGTAGCAAGAGAAAAGCAGTTAGTTACCTACAGGGGAATTCCCATAAGACTGTCAGCTGATTTTTCAACAGAAACTTTGTAGGCCAAAAGGGATTGGCACAAAACATTTAATAATGTGATGAAAAGCAAGGACCTTCAACCAAGATTCCCCAGCAAAGCTATCATTTAAAGCTAAAGGACAGATAAAGAGCTTCCCTGACAAGAAAAAGCTAAAGGAGTTCAAAACAACCAAACCAGTATTACAAGGAATCTGAGAGGAACTTCTTTAAGATGAAGTTAATAAAATGATATATATGAATAATAAAATCGCAATAACTACATATCTACCAACAATTACTTTAAATGTAAATGGATTAAACAGTTCAATCAAAGATGGACTTCCTGAAGGGATACAAAAACAGAACCCTTACATATGCTACCTACAAGAGATCCACTTCAGATCAAAAGATACACAAAGACTGAAAATAAAGGGATGGAAAAACGATATTTCATGAAAATGCAAACAAGCAAACAAACAAAATCTGGGGGAGAAATACTTATACTAGACAACATACACCTTAAAACAAATGCTACAACTTCAGACAAAGAAGGATCTAGTAATCCCAATTCTGGGTATTTATCTGAAGAAACCCAAAATGCTACTTCAAGGAGACATGTGCATTCATACGTTCATTGCAGCATTATTTATAATAGCCAAGATATGAAGGCAACCTGGGTGTCTCTGAATGGATGTGTGGATAAAGAAGAGGTGGTACATATATACAGTGGAATATTACTCAGCCATAAATAAAGAATGAAATCTTGCCATCTGCAACAACATAGATGAACCTAGAGAGTATTGTGCTGAGTGGAGTATGTCAGACAGCAAAATACAAATGTCATATGATTTCACTTAATTGTGGAATGTAAAAAACAAAACAAAAAAACAGAAAGAGACTCATAGATACAAAGAACAATTTGATGGTTTCCAGATGGGAGGGGTTTGGTGTGGGTGAAATAGGGAAGGGATTAAGAAGTACAAATTTGTTCTTACATAGTAATAGTCATGGGGATGTAGGGTATAGCCTAAGGAATATAGTCAATAATATTATAATAACTATGTATGGTGTCAGAAGGACACTACATCTTTCAGGGTGATTGATAGAAGATGGTTAGGAGCAGGATGAAAAAGTGAAGGGATTAAGAAATTCAAATTGGTAGTTTTAAAATAGTCATGGGGATGTAAAGTAAAGCATAAGAAATATAGTCAATAGTATGATAATAACTATGTATAGTGCCAGGCGAGTAGAGTCAGGAGATCACTTCCTAAATTACATAAATGTCTAACCACTATTCTGTACACCTGAAATTAATATAAAATAATATTGAATGTCAAAAATTAAAAAAAAAAAAATATGACTCAGGAAGGATAACTTGCCATAAATCTCGTAGCTGGTAATTTATGTGTCATTGAGTTTAACCCATGCATAAGAGTTTACAATTTCAATCACTACAGAAAATAAAGTGTACTTACTACTTGAAGATAGAGTGTGCATGAGAATTAAATATTGGATGTTTAACATCATAATTAAACATTCAGATAAAACAGAAGAATGTTCAAAACAGAGTACAAATGTGAATTATAAAAATAGCAGTGTAAATAATAAAAATAAACAACTCAATTCAACATGGGTTTATGAAATCAACTAAATTTATAATATATGATTGCATTAAAAATCTATAAATAAAAGAATGCTTAATATGATTAACAATTTCTTTATTGCCAAAAAAGTTATTGGGATCATAAAAGACATACCACTAATTCTTGTAGTTTTAAAGTCTAGCTCAACTTTCACTTGTAGATGTTATTTAAAAAAAACACACAAAAAAACATAAAATGCTTTAAGATAGATAACCTTTCAGAAATCATCAGAGCATAAACAGTAAATGAAAAATTATGTCGATCTTCCTTAATGAAATATCATACTCGTATTTATGATTTAATATAATCTTAAATATTTTAAAAACATAATGGTATATGTTTTAATACATTACAGAGGAATTGCAAATCCGTGCTGTCCCACTGGCCCAAGACCTTGACGATATTTGGGTCTGAGGTTTACAAGGCATTTGTCATTCACCAAGTCACATAGATGAATACTTGTTGCATTCATCTGTGGTTTGAATGATCAAAAGACACACACAGACTGAAAATGAGCATTAGAGACTGAATACTGTTCATCAGAATTTATTTTTAAGTACCCATTGGGAGGCCTGTTTTTTCTGGTTATAGAGTAGATAGAAATAGCAATGAAAACGCTGACAAATTAGATAATTTTGATACTTGGCAGCTACATTCACGACCTGTAGCAGGAGGTGTTCTCATGTATTCATGGAGGTCAGCTCAGCTCCCCCAGGAGGCATATAAACAATGTTGGTTTCTTTGTCCCTGGGACCTTGGACCTGCTATGACTGTATCCTTTCCATTTTATATACGTGTATGACTAGAATGCCATACTATTTCTCTGTCTCTGAGTCCTCTTTCTTTTTTTTCTTACTCTCTGGCTTCTGACCAACTCCTTGCCCTACTATTTGTTTTTTGTATAAGATTTCAGATTAAACACATGATCCTAGTCTATGGTCTGACCTGCCTCCATTATCTGCTTGATCTCTTTACCTTTTCCTTGTTCTGACTGTTACACAATTACATACTTCTTCCCTCTATCACACAAAAAGATTTGATTTGTAAATGTGAATTTGAAATTCCATTACTTCCACTCCAGCAAACCAAGATGGAATTTAAACATAAAATCTATATCAGATTAACCTGTAAAATCAACATGTAGATAAACTCAGAGATACAGAGTCGACTTAAAGACACAGAACAGCTTCAATTAATTTCATTAGTGATGGGATATAGGGGGAAAAAGGTATAATTAGAAACATTTTATCAGTCCACTTCTACCCAGTTTTCAATTCCTATCCCTTTTTTATCTGTAAAGCACATAGTTATAATGACATTCTTAGTCTTTATTGTTGTCATCATACCATGAAAAATTTCTAACATAGGTAACATATTTGCTTATAGTTATACTCTGGGACTAGGGCAGTCATACCTGCAATCCATCTAGCTGCTTCTACAGGTAGATTGTTATCTGGTGATAGATTTTTCTATTCTAGTAAGCAAAGAGGTGCTAGTGAAATCTCCATGTCTGTTGGGGTGGAGTTTGATCTATACCTATTTCAGATAATGGTTTACTTAACATTCCTTTATAAAATAAATAAATAAACAAACAAACAAAAACCTGAAGAATGTAAAACAGTTGTATTTATTGTTTGTATTTATTGTTTGTTTATGAAATTAATATTCCCAATTCTATAAAAAGTTGGAAGTGACAATTGCTGGGATTGTTGTGGTCTGAGGAATTAGCCCTGTGCTCTGGTTTATCTACTTTCCTAGGAACTACACCCCATTTTCAGGCCTGAAAAGTGCTCACTTGTGCTTATTGTCTTCTTTCCCAACTCAGTCCCTGCTCACTTCTCATGGTTCTTTCCTACTACAGCCTTCCATCTTTGTCCCATGCTCCACCCCCACACCAACTGCCACCTGTCCTGGATTCCTCTAATCCCTTCTGTAGAAAAATTGTATCTGTGTTTCCTTTAGGCCCTTCCTATTCTTACACATGTCTCTTGAGTCTGCTTCTATTTTCAGCTTTGATGTGATGAAGGCTAGTGTCTCCATCCAGTGTTGGCTTTCCTGGAACTTTATCCAACAGAAGAACAAGGGTCAAGGCCAGACATGGTGGGAAGGCTAGGGTCTCTTCTTTGATGTGTGGTTGGGTTAATCTTACAGTAACTGCAATTTTAAAACAGACCTCATTCTCTGAGGATTAATTTTCCTTTCAAACACCTTTCTTATTGATCTAGGTGAGAAATCTCTCCTATTAACATAATGCTGATCCCACTGCTGACAAAAGAGTGACCCTGACTTCATTTGATAAAAAGAGCATTTCTCCTGATCCTTGTTTGAATTACATTACAAAATCTTCACTATGGTAACAAATGGTGCTGTGCTCATACAGCTTTTCTCCTATAACTAAATTTGCCTTTAACCAGAAATATAAGACAGAAGAAGAAATGGTAGGTGTCAAAAGGTGACTATCAAACAGAAATGTGACATGTGGCTTCTCCACGTGGTTTGGACTTCCCACAGCATAGAAAACAGGTCCTGAGAGGAAGCCTTCCAAGAGAGAATGTTCACACAACAAAGCCTCCATGACCACCAGACAGAAGAGGTATGGCCTTCATTGATCTAGCTTCGAAGGTACACAGCATCACTTCCACTTTTGAGTCCTAAGATCAGCCCAGATGCATGTGATGAGAATTAAGCTCCATACTTGATGGAAATATAGCAAGGTCACCTTGCAGAAAAGCATGTAAATGGGAGGTACAGTCCAGTTATTTCTGGAAAATACAATCTGGGACAGAAGTCATTCCTGCTGGGATCTGTCCTAAGTCCTGACCCTCAGAATTCATAAGTACAATAAAACGGTTATTGTTTACAGCTCTAAGTTTTAGAGTAGTTTGCCATGTAGCAATAGATAATCAGTACAGTAGCTTGTGAGACAATTGCTGCTGTGGCATTAACTGCTGCTCTAGGGCAGTACTCAGCAGCTGACCGATCAAGCCCAGCTGAGGCGCTCACAGCTTGGATTCAGTGAAATGAGATCCAGGATGCTTTAATTTTGAAAAATAAAATAAAGACTTTATTAGAATGCAATGGAAGCCACTATCTTAGGGAAAAAACAAATGGTTCCAAATGACAGAGCTTCTTTATTCAGTCTCAATATACACCCATTGAGTTCTTTGCTGTGAAGGCTACTTGCCTGAATATGTCCTCAAGGAAGACAGGTCAAGTAAGACCTGTAGGCACAGTAATCCTGATCTCTGCCCTGGTTACTCTTGTTTATTTTTCATGGGAAAGATAGTTGAAGAGAGTTTGTAAAATTATTATGATATCTGTAGAAAATGTTATGACATTTCTTCCTACTTGCTTGTTTTCCTTATATTTTACTAATATAGGAAGAGCAAAATCTTTCAAAGCATGTGTTTAATAGTACATGCTAACTATAATTTATTCACCGTCTAGCCCAGGACCCCTTGTTACACAAACTGAACAGTTTACTCTAAAACTCACTAAGAAGCCAACTAATTATAAGTTTATATCACATGTAGCCATTTTGTAGCAAAAGAAGATATATGCACATATGTGTACATACATACATATATGGGAAAGTGATTTTATATATACATGCTTTATACATATACATAGTGCATATATACACCAATTTATTAATGTATGCATACATGTATTAGCATATGCATATACACATACTCATGATTTATCTTTGCATATTTTTGTCAGTTAATTTGGGTAATTAATTGGATTTCTAATTTACTCCTATGTATTTGTAAACTGTGTTATTTAGACTTTATCTTTGAGAAATTGATCCAGTCTCTGTACTTATTAAATCAAGATTCTGTTCATAAAATACTCAGTAGTGTCTGGCACTAAATATGACAGGTTTCAACTCATAAGAGTTCTAGGTAGTCAATTTAAATGATGTTACATGATGTTGGAATTTCTTCATGCCCCTAGTCCCTTGTTCCCATGGATGCCTGATAATTATAGATAATGATTTCATTAAATATTTAACCTCTAGGATATATTTGCTATAATTAGAGTCGCTCCCCTTATCCCTGTGTTTGAAAGCAATATCGCCGTTCCCGATCAACAGGTAAATTATTTCCAAAAGCTTTCAGATTCAGTTTGGAATAACAAAATAATTCAATGTAAGCTGAATGTAAAAAATAATATAGTCTTGATTTTGTTCTTATTGTGAATTTTTCCTTGTGCTTCTCGATTTTGTAGTCATCATAACATCACTATACATCAGAGAAATGCAAATCAAAACCACAATGAGATATCACCTCACCCCAGTCAGAATGGCTATCATCAACAAGACAAATAGTAACAAATGTTGGAGAGGCTGTGGAGAAAAAGGAACCCTCATACACTGTTGGTGGGAATGCAGACTGGTGCAGCCGTTGTGGAGGGCAGTGTGGAGGTTCCTCAAAAAATTACAAATAGAATTGCCATATGACCCAGCAATCCCTCTCCTGGGTATCTACCCAAAAAATCTGAAAACATTTAGAGATAAAGACACGTGTGCTCCAATGTTCATTGCAGCTTTGTTTATGGTGGCCAAGACATGGAAACAACCAAAATGTCCTTCGATAGATGAATGGATAAAGAAGTTGTGGTATATATACACAATGGAATACTATTCGGCGGTAAGAAAAGATGATACAGGAACATTTGTGACAACATGGATGGATCTTGAGAGAGTAATGCTGAGTGAAATAAGTCAGAGAGAAAAAGCAGAGAACCATGTGATTTCACTGATGTGTGGTATATAAACCAAAAACAACAAAAGAACAAGACAAACAAATGAGAAACAGAAACTCATAGACACAGACAATAGTTTAGTGGTTGCCTGAGGGTAAGGGGGGTGGTGGGTGGGGGGTGGGAGATGAGGGTAAGGAGGATCGCATATATGGTGATGGAAGGAGAACTGACTCTGGGTGATGAACACACAATGGGATTTATAGATGATGTAATACAGAATTGTACACCTGAAATCTATGTAATTTTACTAACAATTGTCACCCCAATAAATTTAATAAAATAAAATTTAAAAAAAAATTTAAAGTTAAGTGTTTTATACCATATAGTGCAGGCATTATTATCACTTTAGAGAGACCTCTTTAAAAGAAGATCTCTAAGACAGTCATTAAAATGGTCAAGTTGGAAAGTTTACATTCTTCCTGTCTTCACGTTCTGCTGGTCACCAGATACTAGAACATCTGCTCTGGAAATTGTCACACAGCATCAACAGCAGAATGGTTGATTTTCCATAATTGACTCTAATCTTTATAATTTTGATGTCTGCCTCTGCTTTTGCAGAAGGACTTAATGAAGTTTTATGAATATGTTTAAATGTAGACACTCATGCTTACATTTCCATGTTCTGTTTGCCAAAGGTGGAATTGTCAGGGTACATAGAAGACTAACAGGTGGAGACCTTGTATTTTCAGTGCCTAAAGTGAACCAGTCAGAGACCAAACAATTAGTGGAGACTTGTGCATGTCAGAAGTGCTAGTGAACATACAACCAATTATGAAATGGGTTTTGCCGACAGGTGAATGTACTTCAGGGTAGGAAGTATGAAATCGCAATCAAACTGATCAAGCACCATTTTTTGCTGAGGAGTAAAATAGGGACTTAATGAAGAACTGTATCTGCAAGCTAAACTAAAATGATCATCACCTTGCTGTGAATAAATTGCTTTTTCTTTAGAAAAAAACTCATCAACTCACTATATGGATTAACTTCTTAAATTTTTCAGGTGTTTCAAAATAAATTCAATAAAATTTCTGATGTTACCTTTACCTTAAATTTTATTTTTTAATATTAAAAAGCATAAATAATTGAATGTGGGCCCTGTCACTTGGCAGCAAGCCACTGACATCCATTCTCTTTTGCCTTCTACAAACTCGTCTGTCCTAATAATAGGCATCATTTTAATGAATCGCTGACTTTAATGACTGACCTTAGAAGAGTCATTTCTTACTAGATTGAAATAATTAATTTAGGAAGTGTACATTGCAGTTTAGTTCAAATCAGTTACAAAGCATTAATAAGGACAGTAATAATATCTTGCCCTCATTAGAATCCATCAAGTCTCAGTTGCTTTATAAGACTCTATTAATGAAAACTAGAAGATCATAGCATTTAAATCCTCAGGAAATGAAGACCTATGCAAGGATATTTCAGTAACAGCCATAGTTTTACCTTGAAAAACACAAAGGGAGGAAAACCCAGCACCCAACCTTATGTAATGCTGCTTCTGTGGTAGGACTGCAGAAGAGTCTTACCATGCAAGGGGCCATAGGAATTTTCTGATTTAAAAACAGAAATATGAATTTATATCTGACTTGCTTAAGTAATTTGCATGCTAGTGAAACTAGAAAAATGTTATAGATGACTAATAATTGTCACCACAATAAACTTTAATTTAAAAAAAGAAAATTTCAATGGAGATATCATAATAATTTCACTTTCATAGCTACATCAGAGCAGCAGTTTTGCTCTTTTCATTATGAGAATTTTTTTTATAAGGAAGACTCTCTTAGCTGGTAACAAAATAAACTGATTTTAGGAAAAATTAACTTGGAAAAACTGAACAAATGCCCAAGCAGTCAAGATTTTTAAACCTAACCATTTTAATTGATAGCAAATGTCACAGAACACCATCCATTATTTTCTTCTCAGAACTGCAAAAAAGAAAAACAAGATTTTATGGTTGACTATTTCAACCTCCACCTCTAAAATTTGTGTCATGTCAGAGGTGCTATACAAAGAAAAAGACAAATGTAAGAAGAACTTATTTCATAAAGAATAAAAACTGTAATTTATAATTTAGTAGTTTAATAAAAGAATATTCCAGAATTCTGAATCATGAAAACAAAAACAAAAACAGAAGATGCCTTTACATCTTATTGAAAACAATTTTTAATCTATAACCAAAACAAAGCAAAACAAAAGAGAACAAAAGAAAAACTATAATGCTATAATTAAATCTCAGCAATTTATAATAAAAGGAAATTCAATTTCTAACACCATAGGATTAATAATAAAGAATTTTAAATAAAATACAGCTATATTTTTACCAAAATATATCATACTTGTCATACAAAAAAAAATCTATCAAAGGAGTAACTATTATAAAGAGGTAGAGGATTTAGATTATCCGTGATATATTTTGCTTTAGTAGGAAGAATAAAATATTCTGACAATATTATGTATACATATTTTACTTTTAATTATAAATGATAAATATGACACACTAGAAACTTAGGAGAATACTACACAGGATAAAATTAAAACCCATAATCTTTTATTTTACATGGATGTAAACAGAAGTGGTATCAAATATATTAATAACTAGTGAGTTAATATAATTCAAATATTTAAAATTGTGTATTATTTGCATAATGAAGAGTTTGACACTGTCCAAAGAGAGTTCTAGTCTTTGCCCTCACCTTCCACTCTCTGGGACCCTAAAATGTTATGGATGATAGGCATGTCTTGGTTTACTTGAGAGCTTTGGGTTATACTAGATAGTCTTCATTTTACTATAGGTAAGGGCTTTAGTTCATGTAGTATGAATGAACCTGGAGACTGAAAGCCACGCAGACCATCAATCAATGATGCCTACATAATGGAACCTTAATAAAAACTCTGGACCCTGAAGCTTGGCTGAGCTTCTCTAAGCTTCTCTGATTGTCTATAATCCACATATTACAAATCAATCCTGGAAGAGTAGTGCATCCTGACTCCAGGGTGAGAGAATAACAGGTCCATGTTTGAACACTCCTACATTCTGATATATGGATCTCTTACTTTGGCTGATCTTAATCCATATCCTTTGCCTGTAATAAACTTTAGCAGTGACTATAAAAACTCTCAATGAGTTCTACAAGTCTCTGATGAATTATCATAATTTAGAGTGGTTTTGGAAACCATCTGAATTTGCCGTGGTCATATGAGGGCAATTCTGGGCAGTCTTCCCTCTTTGTTTTTGGCCTAAGCTCTTTATAACCTCTACACAGACTGCATGCTTTATAAGTTATGTCTATAACTTGTTAATTTTCATCAATTGTGTGATATTTGTGGACACAGCTATCAATATCCAAATAATACTCTGTTTGAACCATGTTTTAATATATGGAACTACATTAAGGTTTTTAAAAGACTTCTCCATTAAACTGACAATCATTGTACAACTTACATTTACAAAATATAGAATATCATCTTAATAATGACAATATTGTTTATTATACAATATCTTTTTAGTTGTTGTTTCTCTGGCTGTATAATCTCAAATGACCTAGTGAGTTCACCCATTCTTTCTGCTGCTTAACTGAGTGACGTTGAGCTCTCTATTAAAATTTTCATTCAATTATTATATTCTTTAGCTCTGAAATTTCTGTTGGGTTCTTTTTTAGTTTCTTTTTGTTGAACTTCTCATTTTGTTCATTGTTTTCCTTATTTGTTTTATTTGTCTACCTTTGTTCTCTTGTAGCTAACTAAATTTCAAGATAATCTTTGGTTCTTTGTCAAAAAGTTCCTAGATCTCAATTTTTCTTTTTTTTCAATAACTACTGTATACATTTAAAGTGTAACCATGATGATTTGATATACACATACAGTTGACCCTTAAACAGCACACGTTCAGCTGTATGCATCCAAATACATGCAGATTTTTTTCAATAAATACACAGTTGTGCCTTTCTATCCCCAAGTTTTGCATCTGTGGTTGGGAATATATGAATGCAGATGACCAACTGTGTGTATTGTTCTATGCCATTTTATAGGAGGCAGTTGAGCATTACAGATTTTGGTAATGGAGGTCCTAGAACCAATCCCTAGTGGATACCAAGAGATGACTGTGGTTAAATTTTGAGGAAGGCAGAAGTTATATGCAGATTTTTAACTTCACAGGAGGTTGGCACCCTTAAACCCCATATTGTTTAAAGATCCACTGTACATAGTAAAATGATTCCTACAATCAAGCTAATTAACTATCATTTTCTCATAGTTACTATATTTTTGTGTGATGAAAGACCCTGAAATCTACTCTGTTAGTATATTTCCAGTATTCAATACAGTACTATTAACTATAGTCATCATGCTATACATTATATCCCTGGATTTATCCATCTTACATAACTGCAATTTTCCCCCTTTGAATATCTCCCCATTTCCCATGCCACCCCACCCCCAGCCCCACCATTCCACTCTCTGCTTCTATAAGTTCAACTCTTTTAGATTACATATACAAATGAGATTATACAATATGTGTCTTTCTGTGCCTGGTTTATTTCACTTAATAGAAGGCCTTCTAGTTTCATTCATGTTGTAGCAAACAAGACTTCCTTCTTTTTAGGACTGATATATATATATATATATATATATATATATATATATATATATACACGTATATATATATCCCCACACACACTCATACATATATATATGTACATACACACATATATACATGTATATATATATATGTATATATCAACCTAAGTATAAAAATATTATATACATATATACACACACATACATACATGGGTATATATATATATACACACATATATACATATATAACATATGTATGTATGTTATATATGTATATATATATATACCCATATATCTCTGTGTGTGTGTGTGTGTGTGTGTGTGTGTGTGTGTGTGTATATATATATATATATATATATATATATATATATATATATAATATTTTATATTTAGGTTGATTACATATCTTGGCTATTGTAGATCTCCATTTCTTTAGGATAAATTGCTGGAGCATTATTTCCTTACTTTGGTGGTGTCATATTTCCTTGAGTCTTCATGATCCTTGTAGCCTTGTGTTGGGGTCTATGCATTTGAAAAAACAAACACCTCTGCCAGTATTTACAGACTGGTTTTGGCAATGAAAGTTCTTCATCAGTAAGCCTGGTCAGAGATTCTAGTTGGGCTGGTTGGTGGGGTCTGTGAACTGCCTGGGTCCATGAGAAAGCTATCTTTCAAGGGCAATGAGACAGCTGTTGAGATCTCCATGCTGCTTATTGAAAGCCGTTGCCCCTTTTTTTTGTTTGTTTCTTTTTTAACTGCCTCCAAGCAATATAGCTATACCAATTTCCTCAGTGTTTTGAGGGAGGAACAATAAAAGCAGTCATCTTGTTGGTGCCTTAAAAGACTGTGGAAGTTGAACACTCACTTCATTCTCTTATTCTTCCAGAAGAGAACTCACATGCCAAGGAGCTGCACCAGCTTGGGGTGGGGTGATGCAGATGAAGAGGAACTGTTCTTAAGTCTTTTCCAATGCATCTTTCTTTCTTCTGTGCTCCATTGGGGTACTGTAACCTATCACCTGGATTCTGAACTCTCATGAAGGTGTTTTCATCTATGGATGGTTGCTAAATTATTGTGAGGATGTAAAGGCTGGAACCCCTCATTTGGCCATCTTGCTGACGTCATTCTACTACTCTATCTATTCTCAGTTTCAGCAGGTCTAACAGGAACTGCATTAAACTTGTCTTGCCCTTATATATTGCATGTGATTTCCTAAGTTCAAAATCTCTACTTTCAACTTCACATTACATCACAAAAATTTACTGGGCTTCCTGAAACGTGAACCATGATACTTCAAGTGTAAGGTCTAAAATTAAAGGTCCAATATTATCTGCTTCCTCAACAACTGCTGATACCCAGAGTGCCTTGATGGCCCAACGACAAGTTCCCCACTCAGTTTTCATGATAAGGCCCTCTAGAGAAACAAGGCAGTTCCCATTTATCGCTGAACAGTAGTTTCAGTTCCCTGCCAGCCAGAAGAATTTTACATAGCATTCAATCACATCCTTGTGCGTGAACTAGGGGGCACCTCGTCCTCTTGATACTATAAAACTTCCCTCCCAAAGCTCTGGTTTTTCACTCTGCTTCTGATTACAACCCTTTTCTGTCCCTGGGTACTGTATGGTGTCCTTCTTCACTGGACTTTGAGTATACGAGTATGTTACAAATAAACTTCTACCAATCCCATCTGTTCAATATCAAATATTATGTTTCTTCACTGCCATAATCCTAGGGTGGGAATTCCTTCCTCTCCAACAGAGTGGTTAGGAGATGATTTAAACAATACTGCTCACTTGAATTTTAAATAACCCCTTAGGCATTAGTTTCTCATCAGTACAATGAAGAGAATAGTGATAATTCTACTATTAATGTGGTTAAAGACATGTTTAGAATTGTGTGCAGCATGGATTGAACACTACATAATCATTATCTTTTATTTTTATTTTTTTTTAATAATTATGTTGCAACATCTAGTATGTATGGGGATTCAGTTGATTTTATTAAGCTATCCTATTAAATGGTAATAAAATTTAACTTTCATGGTAAAAAGAGGTATTCACACTTGCATGTTCCCCAGCTCACAACTACTCAAAATCTTTTGTCTGCGACTCACACTTCTTTTCTGTTGATTACAAGCTCTCTTTGCAAGATCCCTTGTACCCAGCCAAAGCTTGATTTTTCTTTCATTACTGACTATGGTTTTAATTCTTAGTCTTCCTGGCTCTGCTTAGGCAAGTCCTATATAGGTTGCAGTTTGTATTAAAGGTAATAAAAGAATAACTGTGAAGAAAAGCTATCTAATGGCTCATAGCTATAATCTGTGGAGCATGCAAAAGGGGATTAAAAATTTGTTCTCTGAGGTGTTGCCATCACCATTATAGAAGACACCTTCTTTACTTGTATAGGGAGCATGGATATAAATGAAAACAGGTGTTTAAGAGCCATGGTGACTTGATTGACTCACATGCATGGAAAAATGGTGAGAAAGAGCTAAAACAACAGTAGACGTAGTTGGACTGGCATCCTATAGGCCTCTGTGTGCAGGTCCAGGGATTCTAGGGAAATTGTGAAGGTAGGTGGGGCAGTAGTAGATAGAGTTGGGGATAGTAGGTAGAGTGGAGGGCACTTGGAACATTTGAGGATTTGACAAAAAATATGAAATACTTTAATATTTTCAAAATCAATAAATACGACCATTAATATATATAAAAACTAAACATCAATCTTGGCTATAATCACACTTTCATTTATTAATTGTTTACCTATTACAATATAGATAATCTCACTTTTGTGATTAAATGAATGAAAGTTAAAAAAATAGAGTGTTGTAAAACAGTAAAATTTTACTAATATATGGAAATATCTTACTGGATCTTAATAAAGTTCATTTGCTAATAAGAAAACTTTCTCCAAAATAACTTTTCAGAAAAGGACCACCAAGTCAACCTAGGTCAGAATTTGGGTAGGATTACTGCCAGCAAACACAGCTGCTACTGAAATATTTTTCAGAAAAAGGAACATCACCCTCTGAGTCATCTCAAATTAAATCTTTGTCTCAGGCCTGTGTTTTAAAGGGAGGTCTATAATCAAAGGTCCAATCATTAGTAACACTGGACTTAATCTCAGGATAACAATGCAACCATTCAAGCACTGAAGGCCCAGAGTAAATACCATCTATCTGTAGTTAGGAAAATAATACATTCCAGAAGATCCACCATAGACAGCTCAATTACCCCATTGAGGGTTACTATCTGCTATCAGTTCTCCTCTCTGCTTTCCGGTGATAATGCACACAGCATCTGTTCTATTTTTCCCAATGCCTTAGCATTTCTAAGTAATGATGTTGTTGAAATATCATCAATGAGTTAAATGAGTGCAGACATTTCAGAAAGATGGACGCACTGTTGTAATACTCCAAATGAGACTGTGAAATGTACGAGGATGAGCCTACACTTTGAGCAGAGAAAATTGAATGAGGTAGAACTGCTTTCTTTGTAGAAACTGATGCAAAGAAATATGTTTTTGGGAAATTTGGATAAAGCCCAATTAAGAAAATAATGGGAAGATTTTTTTCCTATCCCTTGGGTTGGTAATATAGATCGAGGAAGGCCCACTGTAAACGGGCATCCTTGACCTTGTAGTCTTAAAATAAATGTGTAGGGAATTGTAAGAAACACATAAATTCTACAAAATAGCCAAAACACAGCTATAATGGTTTACTGAGAAGAGTGGGAAAATACAGTTATGTTTGCATTTTATTTCAGTGAAATTCTGGCCTAAGCCTGAAGAAGCTTGCTTGCTATCAAACTGAAATACCTTTATTGTAACTTAAAAGATAAGATTGACATCTCTCAAACTTGGCTTAAGCAACACCTGGGGCATTAGCACCTAGGACACTGTGACCTTTAATTTTTTGTTAACTAAGCAAGATCCCAGATTTCATCATTTTGTTGCTGTTAATCTCATTGTTGTTTTTAAGCAGGAGATTTAACACCAAAGATATTTGGAGCAAAATAACAATAAAGCAACAACAATAGTAATAAATTACAAATGCATTTTGTCCTAATCTATTATCCTTTATCCAATGCTATCAAACTACCTCAAATTTCAGGTATATGGGATAAAAATAGAGCAGACAGAAAATACTGAATGGCTAATAAGGTTCTCACCAAAAGCTATATTTCTAGAATTGTCGTCATTGTTCTACGAGAGAGAACTAAGACTCACTGAAGTATTTTATCAAGGATCACACAGCTAACAGATGCAAAAGCTGAACATTCAAACATATAGTGCATATAATTTAACACCTTGTGTTGTTTTCCTCTACACCTTGCTCCCTACCTAACAATTCTATTATGTGATCCCAATCAGCAGGAGAAGCAGATTCTCCTCAGGGAGCAATAGATAAAGAAAACCACGTCAGCCCTCAGTAAATGGTAGAGGAAGCCATACACAATTGTGGTAGGAAAATGCATCGACATCACTGTTGCTCTGCTATTCCTACTAATAAAGTGAATGAGATTGTCAGGGCATATTTGTTCTTTAGCCTCTAGGTAAATCGTAAAGCTACCACAGAGAACTGAGGGCAACCCCCCTTTCTGTCATTATGACTATCCAAGCTGAATGAATGACACTTAGTGAAGAAAAGGTGGGGAAACTGAGGGTCTTTGAAAATATATAGATAGGGATAGAGAAAGTGAGAGAATTTTCTCCAAGTCTCAAGAGGGATTTGAAATACACATATTCTTCAAGATGTGGGACCTATGTTCAAGAATGTAGCTTAGAGGCATAGAGCAATTTGAAAATATTCTCTGGGTAATGTAAAAGCCACAGAACCATTGGAACTTGAAAAAAAAAATCATGTGGACTTGGTTCAAGAGCATCTCAATAGTAGCCCATATGGAATGATGTGGAACAGGGGTGTGCTTTCACAAATGAAATGAAATGCTTTGATGAGGCTCAGAAATATGAATAGACAGGAAACTCCAATAATGACTGATATTTAGTTTTCTGCCAGTCTGTTGTGATGAGGACTCAACATTCAATTTTATTTTACTGAAAAACTTTCATAAATGATACTCCTTCATACCTCCTTTTGTGGAATGAAAATCACATTGTTTTACCTAGGTTGAAAACAAACTATCTATATCCTAGGCTGTATAATAATAATAATAATAATAATAATAATCAGAAACAAACAAATTAGATTCAATGCAATTCCTATCAAACTACCAAGGACATTTTCATAGAAATAGAACACATAATCCTAAAATTTATCCAGAACCATAAAAGAACCCAGATTGCCTTGGCAATCTGAGAAATAAGAACAAAGTGGGAGGTATAACAATACCTGACATCAAATTATACTACAAGGCTACAGTAATCAAAACAGCATGGTACTGGCATAAAAACAGACACATAGATCAATGAAACAGAATAGAGAGCCAGAAAAAAATCCATGCCTTTATTGTCACTTAATGTACAACAATAGAAGCAAGAATTTATGGTGGGTTAAAGACAGTCTATTCAATAAATGGTGCTGGGAAACCTGGACAGACACATGCAAAAAAATGAAGCTGGACAACTTCCTTACACCATATACAAGAATAAATTAAAAATGGATTAAAGACTTAAAAGTAAGATCTGAAACCATAAAACTCCTAGAAGAAAATATAGGACGCGAGTTTACAGACATTACCTGGAGTAAGATTTTTACTGATATATCCCCTTGGGCAAGGGAAGTAAGAGAAAAAATAAACATGTGGGATTACATCAAACTAAAACATTTTTTCACAGCAAAGAAAACCATCAATAAAACAAAAAGTGATCCTACCAAGTGGGACAACATATTTGCCAATGACATATCTGATAAGGGGTTAATATCCAAAATTTATTAAAAAAAAACTCACTCAACTCAACTCCAAAAAAGCAAACAACCCAATTAAAAAATGGGCAGAGAACATTAAGAGACATTTTTCTAAAAAGGACACACAGATGGCAAACAGACATATGAAAAAATGCTCAACCTCACTAATCATGACAGAAATGCAAATAAAATCCACAATGAAATACCACCTCACCCCAGTCAAAATGGCTATCATCAATAAATCAACAAACAACAAGTGCTGGTGAGGATGTGGAGAAAAGGGAACCCTCATGCACTGTTTGTGAGATTGCAAATTGGTGCAGCCACTGTGGAAAACAGTATGGACATCACTCAAAAAACTGAAAATGAAACTAC
Source organism: Rhinolophus sinicus (assembly GCF_036562045.2). NCBI lineage: Eukaryota > Metazoa > Chordata > Mammalia > Chiroptera > Rhinolophidae > Rhinolophus > Rhinolophus sinicus. Next base: position 44,143,167 of record NC_133757.1, on the reverse strand, counting down.
CTTATGATCCAGCAATTCTACTCCTAGGTATCTATCCAGAGAAATCCAAAACTCTAATTCAAAAAAATGTATGAACCCCTAGGTTTATTGCAGTGCTATACACAATAGCCAAGACATGGAAACAAACAAAATGCCCATCGGTAGACAACTGGATTAAGAAACTGTGGTACAGTTATACAATGGAGTATTATGCAGCCTTAAAGAAGAATGAAATCTTACCATTTGCAACAATATGGATGGACCTAGAGAACATTATGCTAAGTGAAATAAATCAGACAGAGAAAGACCATATGATCTCATTTATGTGTGGAATCTAAAGAAAAGAATAAATGAATGAACTAATCAGAAACAGTCTCAAAGATATAGAGGAAAAACTGAGAGTTGCTAGATGGGAGGGGGGGTGGAGATAAGGGAGAAGGTGAGGAGATTAGAAAGCATAATCGATAACCACAAGATTGCCACAGGGATACAAAAGTCAATTTGGGGAATATAATCAACAATGTTGTAAAGATTTTGTGGGGTATCTGATGGACACTTGTCTTATTAGGGAGACCACTTCAGGGATGGTGTAGATGCCTGATCACTACGCTGTACACCTGAAGCGGAAACTGAACAATAATGAATGTCAACTATAATTATATATATATATATGGTTACAAGAAGTGGAGTACAGCATTAGGAATAGAGACAGTGGAAATGTAATGGCTGTATGAGATGTCAGAGGGGTCGCTGGATGGGGGAAGGGGGTTTATCACTGTGTGAGGGATATAAATGATAAATGTCTATTACATTGTTTTGTACACCTGAAACTAATAAAATAAACAAATAAATAAATTTAAAAAAAGAAAGAAGCAAACAAATTAAAAAAATACTGAACTTGAAATGAAGGGAGAAAATGTTTTGTACTGGCTTTTAAACTGTTTGAGAGGCATTGAATCTGTTATATAATCATTTTCCAGTATATGTTCCCATTTCTAACGTGAGAGATTTTAACTAGGATATCAATATAGTTGTTTTCTAATGTAACATGCAATGAATAGAATAACCATATAATTTATCAACTAAACTGAAATTTTTGAGAGTAAAAGAAAGTGCTAAAACAGTTAAAATTATGCACTTTCAAATATTTATTAAGAGAAAATTTGCTTTAATTGTATTGATAGGTCTATAAATAATTTCAACATTATTTTGTCCTGTACATTAGAGTTTCTACTTTGCATTGACTATTAAATATCTGAATATTAAAAGTAACATTTACACACAGTAGTCTCTTTTCTAGTCATATTTCCCTCAAGTTTAATGCCACCGGTTTTATTTTACTTTGTTTATTGAAGAATATATTTCAATATGGATTCATTTTAATTTTTCCACCTAATTGGCTGCAATCTTCTTTAAACTTTTATTTAGGATTAGTAACTCTAAAATTGTTTACAACCTCAATTGACTGTTCTCTGTCAATCATAATACTTTCAAATGAGAAAATATCAGTGCTGAAATATCTGGAAAGTTCGGAGAAAATTCTGCTAAATGGGTTCTATGTCTTTATATTAAAATCTACGAATAGTTAAGCTCACATCTGAAATGTTTACATAGGTAATTCTTTCTCCTTTAATTCTCAGCACCTACCTTGGCATTTATTCATACAAGAATTAAAACTTCTCGAGTGTTTAGAATTTTTGAAATTTTAACTGATTTAGATGCTACAAAATTGTATTGTCTTTGAAATTTATTTCCATTCTGCTACAGAATATAAATTTATGCAATAAAAAATTGGAGCTTTATCAAAAAAGTCTTTCATAGGTTGAAATATTGCAAAACAAATATAGAATTTTAAATGTATAACATGTGCATCATGCCATTTGTGACATTTCTCTCTTGCTTTTATAGAAATACATTTCAATGCCTTCTTGGTTACAAGCATATTTTTTTTAATTAAATTTTATTGGGATGACAGTTGTTAGTAAAGTTACATAGGTTTCAGATGCACAATTCTGCAACACATCATCTACACATCACATTGGCTCTTCACCACAGAGTCAGTTCTCCTTCCATGACCATATATTTGATCCATTTTACCCTCATCTACCCCCTCTCTCCCCTGCTACCCTTTGGGAACCACTAAGCTATTGTCTGTGTCTATGAGCTTTTGTTTCTGCATTTGTTTGTCTTGTTCCTTTGTTGTTTTCAGTTTTATATGCCACATATCAGTGAAGTCATATGGCTCTCAACTTTAGAAAAAGTTCTAAAACTTCTGAAAGTTCTCAACTTTCAGAAAAGTCTGATTTATTTCGCTTAGCATTATAATCTCAAGATCCATCCATGTTGTTGCAAATGGCACTATTTCATCTTTTCTTATGGCAGAATAATATTCCATTGTGTATATATACCACAACTTCTTTATCCAATCATTTAACTCAAAATGGATCAAAGACCTAAACATAAGACCTGAAACAATAAACTGCATAGAAGAAAACATAAGCACTAAACTTATGGATCTTGGGTTCAAGAGGATTTTATGAATTTGGCTTCAAGGGCAAGGGAAACACATATATTATTTTTAATTGGAACTTGTTAAAGCTTCAAAAGCTGAAGGCTTTCGTTCTTTATTCATTGAGGGGGAAAATAAGTTCAAATATTTCCAAAGATTGAGAACAAAATGCAAGCAAATATTTGAAAACCCATTAACAAAAGTTTAATGGGATTGCAAATCATTTAGTTTGATTTACAAGAGTATTTCAAAGGATCCCACATTTCTAAAATGCAATTAATAACAGGCAGCAGCATAAGAGTTTGCTGTCTTGCTGAAACATTTTTTCTATTCAACATCAGCTTTGCCAGAAATATTTTATAGTCCAGTTACTCTATGTATTTATAAAAACACTTATGTATTTTGAAAACTTAAATTTCTACTTGGATTGGTATAATTTTATTACTTGACTATAATCAATTTTATGTTATGTGTGCAGTTCAAACAAGTCCAAACACAGTTCTGTGTCCTAGGTTTTTTTAATTTCCTAAGAACATTGTTTTTAACTCAACACAATGCTCCATAAAAATTTGTATATATGTGTTATCACCACATAGGCAAATCATTTCATTTCTAATGTTGGACATTTTATCTGAATTTACAACAGTATTGACAATAATGTAAGATGTTTCAGGTTTGATAAAAGGAATTTGCAAAAAAAAAAAAATTGATATTTTAAATTGAATTTTTTAAAAAGCCATCATTTGTTAGAAGTAAATAATTTTTAAAGTTTCTGATGACTCTGATATACATCTGTTGCTGAGGTTAACACTTGAAGAGCTATTAAATCACTTTTTATTTGTGTACAAAAATACCCTTGGATTCAAACAAGAAAGAAAACTAGGTGAATTATTTTTTAAAGTATAAAAGGTCATGCTTCTTGGAATGAAACATACACTCATCTTCTACAGCTACAAGTGTTAAATTATAATTTTCAGTTTCAGTCTTCTTTGAAAACGTACTTACATGTGAAATAGATGCAGAGATTTCTTCAGCAAATTTGTGTCTTCTGCTTTTCATGCATTAGTGAAATCAATATTGTCCCCATGGTGGATGATAAATGTCAACACCATTTTGTTTAAGTTACATGTTTATCAACTTTTTGAGAAACATCAATTTGTCTCTAGTTTTTAATTAAAATGCACTTTCAATATTTTATTCCTTTACACGGTTTTATTTCTAAACGAAGAAAGCATTACAATACAATAAAATCTCCATGCAGTATCCCTCTCTGTAGCTCAAAGCCAGACAGTTCAATATCTATTTTCCATGCTGATTTCTCTGAACCTAAGCTAAATTCCCCACTTTCCCACCAACCTAACCTATCCGCAGCCTGGAAGATAGTACATTCTCCAGGTCACACACAGATCATATGAGCTCACTGGCTGGTATCCTGAGTAGTCAGCAGGGGTAGCATCATCATATATTCATTACCACTGAGAGCAGAGTTAGCTGTCCGTAACCGTTGGTGTCCCAGAGCATTTCATTTTATCAGCAAAAGCCATTCTTACTGTCCTTGAAAGGAAGTATTGGTAGTGCTGCTTCTAGAAAGCATCAGATTGTTGCTGGTTATCTTTCAGATTTCACCACATTTAACATGGGAAATCTGTTTACTGCACATGCATTTCAAAAACTATTCAACGAGAAAATAGCAGAAGCTAAAAGTACAAATGGAGATCTGGCTTAGTTTAATGAACTATTATTAAAAAACAGATATTTTATTTAAAAATGAATGTAACAGAGCTTTAACCAGACTCAATGTCTAGACATCAGGTATAAATCAGGATTGTTCTGGCAACTTGGATGCATGGCCATCTTAACCATGGACTATTGATTTACAGAGGGAACTCATTTTCCTTTTTGAAATTGCTATGGTTCTTTAGAGTTAGGTGGTTATCTTTTAATTATTTGTTGAAGCTACTATATTATTGGAAAGAGTGCTAAGAAAATTTCCTCCTGAAAAAGGGAGAGATACAAGCTAACAATTTCTAGAGCTTTTAATCAAAGAATATGGCTGCCTCAGCAGAGTAATAACTCTTCATTTTTGATAAGAATATGAGATGGCATGTAGTTATTGTAATGATACTATGGGTTTTTTATTACTTAGATAATGGCAACAGTATAAAGATGGCTATAATAGCTATGAGTTGATTTCACAGTCTATAATAAAAAATAAGTTGGGGAATGATTTGTTTGCCAATAAATGCAATTTAAAATCAGAAGTAAAGGAATGAAAATGACCAACTCTCATGAGAATACAAGAGTAAGTGTATGAACATAAAAGTTAACAGTTTTTAATATTGCCATAAAATTAAAAAAAAAGAAAGATACTAATAATTTGGTCAAAATTGTCCCAGACAACTTGATAATATCCCACCTACACTTAATTTATGTAGTTATATAGTTAACTTTCACATCATATTCCAGCAAGAATAAGCTAACTTTCCAAAAGAAGGTAATAAATTGAGGCAGAATCAAGCTACAGATAGGAAAAACAAGATAAAGCCAAAAGTAGCATCAGAACTCAGAATTCATGTTTTTAAACATTGCTAGATAGGTTTCATAAATTAACTTCTTGATTATCCCCACAGTTGATATACAGAGAAAAATCATGAGTATCTGTGGCTTTACTTTGTTCACAAGCTAATGAATGATAAGCTAGATTTGCAGAAGAAACAGGCCTCTTTCTGATACTGATGCCAATGAAAAGAGATCCTTAGAAATCTATAGAAGACCTACCAAGATTGAATATTTCCCCTCCTTTATCTTCTAATAAGTACCCCAGGCTTACTGTGAGTGCAAAGAAATATGAAACCGACAATGCAAGTAGAGCAGGATTGGTGGGTGATTAGCCTGTCCAGAATATATTCCTGAAGTTGTTATAAGAGAATAAACTAAGTAGAATGTGTTCACTCAAAGTAAAATGTGAATATGATTTACTCAGGTTTATCTCTCATGATAAAATCTAGTACTACTAGGTTTTTTCCTTAAGTAAACATAGCAAGACTTTTTGATTCAGATAATACATAACTCTGTAAAGATTGATGAACTGGAAACTTGATCACATTCAAAATTTTCCAAGTAGCACCTGGTAGAACTTGGCTAAATGATTTTCTAAGAACAGATTGATCTACTGTAAATTAGATAGAATACACAAAAATGCATTGACATTTTATATACATACACATATATATAAACTTAAGACTACATGTATGTATGCACATGTATGTATTTATTTAAATTCACGTAGTTGTATACATATACATATATATTTAAATATGCATATAAATGTTTGAGTTTCTTATGACATAGGTATCTGAAACTCTTCATATATGTGTGGGGATACATATATATCCAGATGCCCACGTAAAGAGTATGTTCCCTTACAAGAAATAACTGTGTTAAGAATCACATCCAGCATTATTTCTGAGTATAATTAGAAACACGCACATTAAAACACCCTTAATCAAATAAACCCAGATAAGCCACATTTAAATACACAGAGTACATAGTACACGTTGTAGTACAAGTATTTCTTATTTTTGTTTTGTATGGACTAGAACATAGCAATATGGATAGATGGCTTTCAATTTGCCAAAGAAAGGGAAAACTCACCTAATAGCTCTTCCAATCTTCTATTAAAATGAGCAAGGAGTCATTAGTTTAATAGACGGACTCTTCATTGAGATTCAAAGCTTTCCAAATGTCACACTTAACTCTAAACTTTTAGATAGTATTTCTTCACTTTCCATGGACAAACTATTTGCAGATATATAGACTGAATTTTTTTGAAGGCTGTGAGTATATCTACACTCTTGGAATTGGTTAATTTATTTATTATTTCTCCTAAAAAAAGAAAAGATCTTTTAAATTAGCATTTCTTACTCTGTGAGTTGAATCTATCAAAATCCATTAGCTCTTCCCTGCAAACATCTCCAGACATGCTTTATACTTTTGGAAATATATGGTGGAGATCCAGGTGCCTTTTGTTACCACTTAAGAACCCACTGATATGACATGCCATTTCTAGAGTAGATATTTATATTTCATCAATGGATTTAATTACATGTTGTCCTTCAAATGAATTTCTATACCTTTTATATTTTGGTTTTAGGTTTTTATTTTAAATTTAGTTTATAATTTTAGTTACAATTTGCAATCCAGGTACAGAGTAAAACCCAAGTTCCTAATCTGTCCCAAAATGGATTTTACTTTTGTATTCATTCATTCTAAATTTTAACATATGGGTTGCACAAACATTATAACAAGAAACTACATATATACATATATATGATATATATGATATATATCACATATGTCATATATATCATATATATCATATATATCATATATATAATATATACATTTTTGGCACCCCCAGTATGTATATATACACAAACACACACACATGCACACACATTTATATATACACATAATACATATATACACACATATACATATGTGTATATATAGGAATTTATATAAATTTATATTTATATTTATTTATGTACATATTTATATATTATATATTTATTTATATATAAATTTATTGAATTTTAGAGCACAAGATGAGTTAGAGTACTCTTTCCACATTAACATAATTGTGAAGGGAAATCAAAATAAGCTTAGCATTAAAACAGCATCACAGAAATCTTTACCAACCTTTTGTCAAAAATAGAAAAACATTTCCATGAGCTCTACAGACCTAAGCAGGAAGAAAGAATCAAATCGGAAGAGCCAAATAGGGAGAAACTCAGAGATTTCAATTCATCCTAATTATCTATCCCTGGTTTGGTGACACAAACAAAACAAAACAAAAACAGACTCATAGAAACAGAGTTTAAACTGATGGTTGCCAGAGGGAAAAGGTCAGGGGAATGGGTGAAAAAGGTGAAGGTGGCTATAATTACTAATATTGTAATAATGATGTATGGTGACAGATCATTACTGAACTTATTTTAGACTTATCATGGTGATAATTTTGTAAGGTACCTAAATGTTGAATCACTATGCTGAACACCTGAAACTAATATAATATTGTATGTCAACTATAATTAAAAATAAATTTTAAAAAGTGAAATAAAAAACAAGTAATCCAATTAAAACATTTAGCAAATGTCATCTTTCCCTGTGTCATAGTACATTATGAAGTAATTAAGAACTTAGCACAATTCTCTAACCACAATAAACTATAAAATATTTAACTTGAGTAAGGATAGAGATGATAATGACATACTGTTGTGTTCTCTTCTCAACGATTAAAACTGAATCAGTATCAAATATTAAATCACGTGGCTGCTTATCCAGTTTTCTGTTCCTAGTATAGTCATTTGTTTATCACATGGGAGAAAAGCCCCAGAATTAGACACTTGGAACTGGAAACAGGTAGATATTGTAAAGAATCATAATCATCTAGAGAAGGAGTCAATGAACCATAGTCTCTGGACCAAATATGGCCCACCAGAGTCAAGTCAGGTGATCAAACCCAAGTTGATTTAGACAATTTGTTATTCAAAAAGTTAATTACATTGGTTCTCCCTGTCCTTCACCCTGTTCCATGGAGAATGATGCAGTGCCTGCCTAGGTGGATGCTTGACACATAAGTTAGTTAGTGTCACAACCAAGGAACACTGAGCCGAGGATTCTCCTAATCATATAAGGAAGCTGCTAGCAAATCTGCCCAGTCTCAGAGGCAGACATTATCCTTTCATAATGGAATGTAGTTAAACGTCTCCAGGAGGAAGTGGGGAAGTTTCACTACGTTTATTACCTCATACTACGTTTATTACCTCATACTACGTTTATTACCCGGTACATAGGCAAATCTCCCCTTACAGTGCCATTTTCTCAGAAGAGATGCAGAAACCAGAATTATTAGAGAAGTCCTTGTTAGAAAAATGAAAATGTTAGAAACAGAAAAATGTTTCTAATTGGGCTATTCACACACACACATAAATACAAGAGATAAGAAAATTTTTGTGAATTTTTTGATTTACACTTTAATGATAAAACTCTGGGTCTTTAAGTAAATCTTGAAAAGCAATGGAGGGCCAATAAATGCTCAGAAAAAAATGTGATTTTTCAAGCAGTGAGATAGTAGTATTTTAAGACTCCTAAATGGGAGTGGCAGTCCAGAATCTTTTATGAAATTCAAATATCAGAAAAGTCCCAAATCAATTATTGTGCATAATACATAATATTAGACTTTAGTTGTTTTATTATAAAGATATCAATTACAAACTTGGTAAATATTTTTTATAATGCACATAATTTTAAAAATTTTGATCTTAAAATATTATGACTGCAATGACTTTCTAATTTTCCAGTTAGTCAATGCAGTATGAGTCTCTTAAATGTTCACAAATTATGTATGTTAATTTGAGGACAAGAAAAAAATGTCAATCTACTTTAACGTGAAATGACCATCTACCTAAATAAAGCCTGACAATATAATGCTAAGTAATTCCCCTGGCCAAGATAAAATCAGTTTGTCATTTCTCTAGTTTAGATGAGAATCCATATGGAATGATATTACGGACAGGCATATTTTAACCATGGGAGAGGGAACCTGGAAGACACTGAAAATAAATTATTTTTAACACATATTTATTGATGTATATAATTTATATACAATAAATTTCACATATTTAAAGTGTACCACTTTATAAGTTTGGCATGTTCATATCTACTCAAGATAATTAACATATATATATCATGACAAAAAGTTTCTTTGTGTCCCATTGTAATTATTTTCCCACATTCCCTCCCTATTCCCCAGTCCCTCTGTAACCAGGCAGCCACTGATTTGCTTCCTGTCACTATAGATTAATTTTACTTTTCCAAAATTTTCTATGTATTCGATTTGCATAAATTAAATCAAACACTTGTTCATCTCTTTGTCTGGCTTCGTTTATTCAACATAATTATTTTGCAGGTATCAATAGTTGTATGCATAGCAACAGTTTACTCAGTATAATTTTATTCAACAAAATTATTTTAAGCGTGTCAACAATTTAGGCTTTCACGCAAAGTCTAAACAAACAAAGCCAATGTTCATTCAGAGACTACGACTACAGTTAAAGATGATTTTTGTAACAACTTTTCTTCCTTCCATCACATAATGATAAGAAATATCAATAAAATATTTTTTCTTGCTAACAGCAAGAACATTTCCCATCATTTGCGCCTCCGCTGGTAGTGTATGCTTTTTTGTGGAATTATCAACTCAAAGCTGAGAATAAAGCTTACAAAATCCCAATGGACTAAATTTTACGGGGACTCTACCCTGAGGGAGTGTGGCATATTGTTAGGTGCACAGGCACTCTAATGAGCTCTGCTTGTGCCCCAAACCCTTCTCTACCGCTTAATAGTTGTGTGACCATAAGAAATGTGTCCTATATTGTGTTCCTGTTTCTTCATCTGTAATACAGAACTGATAACAGTACCTAATTAATACATTCTCATGAAGACAAGATGAGTTAATATATGAAGAACAATTGGAACAGTGCCAGCTATATAGCACTATTCAAGTGTTAGCTGCGGTTGGCTGTGGTAGTTATGAAGCTGTTGATGGTATTTTCTCACAGGTAACAAATACTCCTGATCCAAATCAACATCGATGAAGCAGGAATGAGTTTTCAGTTTTTACAATGGAAGCATATGTGTTATGAACTGAATGTTTTTGTCCCCTCCCAAATTTATATGTTGAAATACTAAACTGCCTCCCCCCCTCCCCCGCCAATGCAATGGTGGGGTCTTAGGAGATAATTAGATCATGTGGGTGTAGCCTTCATGAATGGGATTAGTGCCCTTATAAAAGAGCCTCCAGAGAACTCTCTCAACCCTTCTGCTGTGTGAAGACATGGTGAGAAGATGGCAGTCTATAAACCATGAAGCAAGTCCTCACCATATCCCGAATCTACTGGGGCCTTGATCTTGGACTTCAGAGACTCCACACTGTGAGAAATGTTTGTTAATTAAGCCACCCAATTTATGATATTTCTAATAAAGCAGCTAGAATGGACTAAAACAAGATTTTAAAGAAGCTTGAAATTATAACGAGTGTTGTTGTTGTTGTTTTTAAAGCATATGTACTAGGGACAAAAGGAATCCAAGCAAAGCTACTTTGAAATTTGTGACTGATTCTCAACATAAACAGCAAGTCTTCTTTTCTTGTTCATTCATTCATTCATTCAAATTTTACCTACTGTATGAGAGATACTATTCTAAACAGCAAGGATACAGCAGTTAAAATAAAATTCTTGATTTCATCGAGCTTACACTACCAGAAGGGTACCAACAATAAACAAATAATAAAAAAATAAAAAAATTCAGACCCTATTAGGAGATGAGAAATATTAGGTACATGGAGAAAAATAAAGCAGGGTATAGTGGACACAGTGAGCTAGTGATCGAGTGGGCTTCTAGTTTATAATCATCAGGCAACCCATAAAGTAGTTTATTTTTTAGCAGAGCCCTAAATACAAATGAGGAAAGAGCCATATTGTTATTTGAGAGAGTATTTTGGGCAAAGAGAAGAGCAAGGGAAGTGTCCCTGCTGTTGGATCAAGTTCCATGAATGGTGAGGAGACTGGGCTAGAGCAACCAGAGATACCACAGGGAGTGGCAGAAGATGCGGGGAAGGAGGGATAGGAAAGGAGAACAGAAAGTTAGTACAGGACATAGTATGTTTCTGGCTTTTACTCTGAACTGGGAGTTGTGGGAGTCTTTTAAGATGAGAAATGACATGATCAGACTTATATGGATAAATGGCTACAGGGAATCAAAGCTCAAAGGGAAGGCATGTATGTAGAAGAGCCTTGCAATAAGTAATCGAGCTAACCTTAGCTGGATGTTTCTAATAAGCAAAGACTGCAGATACGTTTGGTATTGTTGCATCACGGAAGAAGAATGACAGAGAAATGATGAAGTGCCACAGCCAAGTGGGGGCTTGCAAAAGTAAATAAATTACAGCAGAAAATTAAAAAGATTTGTGTTTTTGCACATATCTGATCTATTCATGTCCTATAATTAATCTTTCCTGTCTACCTGCCTTCCTATCACCCACACATCTGTTTGAGTGCCCATTACTAGGAAAGTACAGGCAGATCAGGTCAAGACTTAGATCCTGCCATCAAGAAGTTCACAGTATAGTGGGTGAGAGTGACATATTAACAATATTGGCAGGTTATTACAATATAGAACTGTGGGTCCTGTGTTATGGATGAAGTGCTTCCTTGAGCTATTTATAGACCTCTTAGTGTAATCTTGTCACAATCTCTTAGAATTTTCATAATTCCTTTAAATTGACAGACTTCATGTCACCTTGTTTTTCCTCTCCATGAATTTCTAAACATACAAATAAACATACAGAAGACCACAAACAAAATTCTATTCAATGTATATTATTAAATATATATAATAGAATTTTGCTAGAATTCTTTTATTTAAGTAGTTAAGTCATTATTTATTAGTTTTACTTACCATTTGTTCGGAACTAGGTTATTTTCTCCAGATACTTGTCTAAGAAAGTCTCATTTATCTTCAATTTTTTTCCAGAAAACTCAAGAGTCAAGAAATATATCTTCAATTCATTTTTAATTAAAAAATTACTATGAGTTTCTTTAATAATAAATAGCATTTGTGGTGATTTTAAAAAAATATTTCACCCAGAAAAGGTCATTTTTTAATTATTGCTTATATTTGTTTACACATATAATTTCCTCTCATAATTACATATTCCCTGTTGCCTCTGCTATCATTTTTGTATGAAAACTAACAGCTGCCCAGAATAATTTGTCTGTGTCTCTGTTTTTACCCAGAACTTACTCTGAGCTTCTTGAAGGAAGGAAAAAGTAACTCATGGGTTTCTGGATGCCTAACTCGATCATGGGTTTACAATTTTGTTAAATTAAATGATCAAATTGTCAAATACTACAAAATGATTATGAATTAATATTACTGGCCACTTCACCCTTTCCCATTATTCAATATATTTGGGACTTTTCATTTTATTTGTAACAGATACCGTTCAGTTTACAGAATGGTGCCATATACAAATGGTAGGCTCATAATATTCTAAATATTTACTATATCTAGAAGGATTACAGTACAGCTGTACACTTATTAGTGTATTCTACTGTCTTTGAAAATTGCCATTTGCTTTAATGTTAAATAATTCTACTCTATGATAAATATCATACTTTTTCATTTATGAAAGAGATTATAGCCTTTCTAAATCACTAGATTTTGTAGAGCATATTTTAAGGTATAGGTTTCTTTTTTTCTTTTTTGTCATAGTGTATTTTTAATATGGAGATAATATAGCCGTCTTCAAGGGAATTACACTAAAATATTGAAAAAAATATAGATGAAGATAAAAAAAAGAATGTTGTGAACAGAAAATCCATAAATCAAGAAATACAAAATTTTGTAAATTTGGAAAACTTATAATTAATAATAAATACACTGAAATATAATGTACTTGACAATGATTATTTTAAAACATTAATATGGGCAAGAACAAGGTGAATATCTGTGAATTGCTGATATTCACAGTAATTCATAAAGAAAGAGCCATATTGTTATCTGAAAGAGTATCAATGCAATTGATACAACGTTTTGTGGAATGATAGTAACTCAAAAGCCTTAAATATTTTATACTTGATGACCTAGTAAACCTATGATCTATGTATTATAAGAAATATTTAAATTTTGGAAAATAACATTACATATGGGTATAAATTGCATAATTATTTCATCAAATGAAATGAAATGGACTGAATTATTAGAAATTAGGGAAGACCAATAAGTTCAGGAATTTCAGACTGGGTCTCTGTAAATATAATTACTCCCCAAAATGCTTACATGGTGTTTTTTTAATGAAAGCTGCTTCCCTGTGCAGTATATTCTATGAACTTTTGGGTAAATGAATGTATTTAAGTATATTATTACTGCATAGACTTATACCAAATCTATTAGATTAAGTAATTTTTAGCAATTAATAATGATAGTTACAAAAAACTATTACAAATAAGTATTTTAAATTTTGAATTATTTAAAATTATATATATTTACGATGAATATGAAACACAAATGCTCCTAAAATATGCTTAATAATATCATAGCAATAGGTTATTAATGGTTGTATTTTGATGTGTAATTATGTTATTTTTTATTCTTTTGCATTTTTTTTCTAAATGAATAACAATAGAATTAAAATGCCAGTGGGATAGGGAGACATATCTGCGATATAAGATGATTAACAGCTAGTTGAGGTTTCATCTGACTCTGCTGTGTAGTTTCCCAGTCGTGGCCTTTTTTATGCTGGTGTCATTTCTAAGAGCAGAGGGCCCTTCCTCATTTTTCTCTAGGCAGAACATATTAGGTAACTAATGTGAACATGAGCCTCAAACATTTTTACCAGCTTTGGAATTGCTGTATTCTTACTACATTTTTGAGTGTTCGACATTCACTCATGGTTCTAATAAATCTGTTTTGATGTATTCTGTATATAACAATTATAACATTATTTATTTACTTATCCATGGACGAAGGAAAGCTTTTTGCTATACTCCTGTAGAAAGTTGCACATACTTTGCAGTGCCCTTCAAATTACTTGAGAATCAACCCTGTCAAAGCAGTTGGTTTTCTCCTAATTCAATGATGATGTCTTGAATAGTCTTTTCTCCTCTTTTCTTTGTTCACATTTAGCATTTCCACCTACATCCAGTGCAGATTTATAATTCCCTTTTGTAAGAAACATTTTATTCAATATTCTATATTTTATTCAATATTTATACTGAATAAATATTAGTTTAACATCCAGAGAGACCATGTTAATATCAATAGGGTGAATGACTGATGATTGACTGGGTGAAGTACAGCTTCAGTCAAATGATCCTTTGCAGTGATTTGAAGAAAGTCGCAGGAGATGATATTTGTACTGAAGCTCAACTCCTCTCTGGCAGGCCTCCAGAATACTTACAGGTGTTTTCTGCCCAAAATTATTCACTCCATGAGCAATAGTAACAAAATTTTGCATAAAAATCTTGGCATACCAATATCTGTAGGTGATGTGTAAAATTAATGCTCTTAATAAAAATTTCAGAAGTAGAATATTTGTCAGTTACAATTGTCAGAGCTGTGAAGTTTTGGCTCTGGCTTGGTTTGCCCTTCTTTGGAAAAATCACTAAATATAAAAGCTATTTCCCAGAAGCGTTGTGCAAAAGTGAGAAAAAAAAATATTGTAATAGTAAGAAGCAAAAGTAAAAGTCAAATATCAGTTTATGCCTTCATTTTTTAAATCTAAAATCATTTCTTCAATTCTATCAGACTTTTCTGTCTTCCACAGTAATCTAAAGCTGAGTTAAAAGTTTTCTCATAGAGCCCCAGGGACCCTCACCCCCTTACTCCCACATTTCCTAATGTTAATTTCTAACTTGAACAAAGGAGTTTACTGCTCTGGCCATACCTAGTCACTAGCGTAAGGTCTGTGTCAGAGTGACCATTCAAGTTCTGTATCACAGCATTGCAAATGTAATAAATTGACTTTTGTGGGAGTTACTGTTACAATCTGAGTCCCAGATGTCATTCAATATCACACATTTTGTGGAGTCTCTATTCACGCCAAGAAGCTGGAAAAGACCAGAGACAAATATGCAAGCAAAACAATCAAAACAAAACAATCACACACACACACACACACACACACACACACACACACACACACACACACACACAGGATATTAGTATTACAACATCCCAGCAGACACAGTTTTTTGCGAGAACTAAATGAAAGAGACTGGGAGAGCTTCAGAGGGAGTCACTGTCGTTTTATTTCTAGAGGGTGAGTCTGTCACATCAAAATACACAATAAAAGGTGAGCCTGGTTCCCCTTCTTACAAGAGGCTTAGGAAAGATCAAAAGGGGTTTAAAAAAAGGAAGACTTTTGAAGACTGTGCAGCCTCAAGGGGTATTCACTTAAGGTTGCATGAGTTGGGACTGGAAGTAGTTGGAGAATTTAGTAGTGTTATAGTAAATACTTCATAAATGCAGTGGAGATTCACCTGAATATCAATGCAGCAAAAAGAAAAAACGGGGGTTGGGGGGCACAGATTATAGATCTCATGTTTAAACACACTTAACATTTTATCTGGTTTACATGAGTAATACTTTATTCATATTCTCAGGCAAGATTTACTAACTTGGATTAGAATGAGTTAAGGTGACTTGCTAGAAATTCTTTGCTATATTTAAAATAACATTTGTGACAGAGAATGATTTCATTCCTCAGTTTCATCAGTACATGTTTAGTGAATTCCTTGGACTTCAGACCCCTGACCTATATTAGCAGAAATCGTCACTATTCCTTCTACAGCTAAAGAAACTGGAGCACCAGGAATTGAACATACCTTTGGGTAATAAATTGAAATGAGGAATAGTGTCCATTTTTTTTGGGGGGTGAGGTCAAGGTTCTTCTCATTGCATAGTGACTGTTGCAATTATACCACAGCCATTTTTTACCTCATGCGGGAGTTGTTTCTTAGCCAGTTTGGGGAGTAAACTTAGAAGATATAAAGGCTTTAAATCTGTTATAGGAAATAAACTTACTATAATTCTCTGTTATACGCTATCCAGACAGATTGCATGTGTCTATCCACGCCTATATATCAGCTTTCAAGTGCAGCCTGGAATGCTTAGCACAGCACCATCTGGCCCTTGGCCCCCCAGATCTAGCTTAACTATTACATCTTACTCTCCTTACCCATCAGACGCTTCACTCAAAATGGACTCCGGACACTTTTAATCTTTACACTCCTGCATTCCTTCAGTTAATTTTACACCTCTGTTCTTCCCCCACAACTAAATTCTACTTTTATGAAGCACTGTTGAATATCCCAGTCAGAAGGACCCTTTCTGTCCTTAAAATTTCTATAAGAATTTAGTCTATGGAGGTGTCTCCTCTGGTGTAACTCTTCTATTTTGCTTGGCATAATGAGTCTGTGTGAATGTTATTTTCTCTGCTAGTGTGTATTAATATATAATGATAGGACTTCTGTCTTTATGTAATAACCTTCAATACTCTATAAGTATTTGATAAAAAACTGTTAAATGAGTAAGGGATATTCTGGAAGTAAATATTCTGTAATACACAATATGATATAAAATTTTAAATTTTGTGATGGGGATACAATGAAATAGTTACAGATAAAATAACTACTTTTTACAGCTGATCTAATATTATTGTTTGTTTCTCAAGATCGACCTAAATAAAGCTGTAAATATTATAAAATAGAAAAATATTTGAGGCAAATATGTATGTACATATGCTACACCTAAATAATTCTTTATTAAAATTCTCTATTAAAAACATCTTAATTATAAAATATATTTTACAAATATCTAATACACTACAATTTCTTTATTTTTGTTGCTATTAAATTCTGTTTTCCTACTAAAAGGAAAGCTCCATGAGGGCTGGTGATTTTCTCACTCATAGATTGATATAAATTCTTAAAATAGCGTTTGACATAAAATGCATGCCATATATATATATATATATATATATATATATATATATATATATATATATGAATATGTGGAAGAACCATCACCACTTTAACTTCTTCACTGGCCTTTATTTTGCTAAAATAATTCTTTATTGTACTTCGTTCTTTACCTTTTAGATACTCTGTACAGAGGGTTAATGAAGAAAGTAACATGTCAGTTTCAAGACAGAACCTCACTGAATTGATTAACACAGGAGAGCAACTTTGATTTGTGTTTCCTTACTCTCTTAATTTAGCTCTCAGTAGCAACTGCATAGACAATATTTGCTTGAACATATTCAGTTCTTCCCTTTCTACACTACATTCTACTGAAAAATCTGCAAACACAGCTTTGAAAGTAAGGGTTTATAACCACCATCCCCCCGAAAAGATTAATCAGGTATGATTAAGAGAAGTCTTAGGTAGCCTAATGCAAAATACATATTTAAGAACTGGAGACTTATCATAAATGTTAGGAGTTTTGTGATATATTCCATAAATATTATAAACTATACTGAAAATAACCTATTATATTTTGTGAGTGAAGCTGGAGTATATAAAATCTCACAGAAATTTTAGGAAATGTTAACTACTTTGTTTGCCATTTAAGTCTTTCAAAAGAGCTAGTTTGAAGTCACTTTAAAGAGAAATAGGGATTAACGCAAATAAATATTTCATTGATGGTTAGCATAGCATTTTTACTGCAAACTGTGGAACTTAACATTCTCATTATTGTGATTCTGGAAATTACACGTAATGAATCTCATTCAAAATTAGCATAAAACACTAGTTTTAAACTATTACTTACTATTCATCTTTGTCAGTTTACTTTTCAATTTGAAAGCCAGGTAGACATAAATTAAATTTGGTAACTGGTGAGGAAATATTTAAAAATCATGAAGAGAAGCCTAATCAAAATTTAAATCAATATACATGCATTTCAAAAGTAATAAAACTAGCACATGATATAAATTTTATATCACAAAGGAGCCCAATTAAAGCAACTGTGGTAAATATGTGAGCCTCTGCATAGTCTTCCTTTTTCCAGTGATTGGAGATTTCCTTCAAACAATGAATTTTTGTGGGAATGTTTCATAATATTTTAGATGTATTTACATGTGTTAATAATGAATTCTTTGTTAAAGTGACAGATCTTCAAACCAAAAATGAAATCAATTTTTAAAAAGTGATAGTTCGGTTTAGTCAAGCTTGAGAAAGAATGTCTCAGAAAGCACAACTTGGCAATGGTGGTGGGAGTAGGGGGTGGAGGTATTACCTTGTTAAAGACAAATATCCTATGGATCCTAGATTACATAAACAATGGATTAAACCAATACAATTAATTACTCTGGCACAATGAAAACCAGAGGTTGGAAACCTGACTACACATTTGTGGCCTCAAACAGTTTTCAAATTAAGAATGTGTAGATCTTAATTATTACACCAATCTTTCGAAAACTCTGGTTTCAATCTTATTCCAGAAAGTACAATGGCAGCTTATGAAAAAATGTATGTGTGTGTGTGTGTGTGTGTTTTCTATTCCTTCCCACTAGTTTTATCTACAGTTGATAATACAAAAGTAAATGTTTCTAAAAGCTTGTTACCTGGAGTCAGACTATATGTTAATTGGCTCTCAGTTTATTCATCTCAGATATGGGTGAGGCAACAATATCTAACATTTAGGGGTGCTCTGAGACTTAAAGAGATAATGTTTACAAAGCACTTGGCAAAGTCCAGTTTTCAGTAAGCAAATCAATATATGTTAGCCATTCCTTTAATTATGATGATGAGGACTGCAACAGCACTCCCTTCCCCAATCCTCGTCAAAGAGCTCCAGAACACTGAATACTTTTATTTATTTCTTTAATATATATTTATTTATTTATTTATTTATTTATTTATTTATTTAAAAAAAAAAAAAACTGTTTCAAACTCAAACCTATTGAAAAACGTTATTAAAGAAAAAAATCAGCCAATGTGAAATTGACTCAAAATTCATTCTACAGAAAGTCATCAGTATAGCCTATTTAAACTTCCTTAGTTATGTCCCTCATGCTATTCTGCGAAGTTACTGTCATGACCCCTTTATAATATAGTTCTTGATTTCAATACGTGGTTATAACAATTACTGTTTTGCAGATGGTGCTATCACACAATGTGTCCTTGAAGAGTCTGCATTAGTACATGGCCTTTAGATTTTTCTATGGTTCTTGAGATTTTTTTCCATTGCAGATACCCACCACAGACATTTTTTTTTCTGAGAAATTATCGACTATGGCAGAGCATAATTTCATGTTTCTTTCAAGCACCATGTACCTTACTAACACTATACAATATTTCATCATTTTGACATTCTAACATAGCATATAAACATGTCTTTGATCCCCCCCTTTTTTTCAAATGCATTTCTCTCTGTCATCTGCGATGGGTAAAGGTGATCTTGCCCAACTCTTCAGTTCCTCTGTGCATGGTGTGAATTAATCATCTTTGATTCTGCTGCAAACAAGTGGAAGTTGTCCTACATATTGAAATCTGGGTGAAATTATATTTGCATGCTAGTAATAATATGCCTTGTGGCATGATTGGTTTTGGGATATGAGACAAATGTCAAGGATTTCATTCTTTATTCAAATAATCTAGTTTTAAACTCTGTTATGTTCATTAAAGGCTCCCTACTAAGGTTTTTGCCAGATAATGCCACTGACCGCAAAGGGGAGTGGATGAGTAAGTATGAGTCTATCAGCACTTGGATGTCCTATCATGTAGTGTAGTTGGTATGACTGAAGAAAGGATTTTATCACTGTGAGAAAGTCTTGAGATTCAGGGAAGCAAAATAAGAATTGCAAATAGCATTTGTTTTCTCCCTTAAAAACTACTCTCTGTCTTACAGTAACTCTCACCAAATTTGTAGATACCTACCTCCTTGCCCAATATCAGCACATGTACTTCAATTAGGTAAAGCTTTATCTTTAGCTAACTGTGTCAAAGTCAAAGTGTGCCAAAGTCAATTCGATTACTATGCTGCCCTGATTATAGTGAATAGTCCTGGGATGGACCAATGCCCTAAACAGAAGCCACGGGACATTTACTCTGAGTGCTAGAATCAGAGATATTCCCAACTGGAGTTGAATCTAAGGAATGTGGAGTTAAGGGTTGCTGTAGACATCTTGCCTCCTCAGGGAGATTTTTTTTTTTTTTTTTTTTTTTTTTTTACTAAAGCCAGTTCAAAGAAAGTGAATAAGTGAATACAGGAGATATAGAGATGAAATAAAAGGAGATAGAATAAGCCTTAGTGACATTTTTGAAGCCATTGAATCAAGCCATGACTAAAGTTAGACTCATTTCTGAGCTATTCAAGTATTGCAATAGACTGAGTATTTGTTTCCTCCTCTTTCCAATTCATTTGTTGAAACTTTAATCCCGATGTGATAGTGTTTGGACATGAGGCCTTTGGGAGGTAATGAGGTCATAAGAGTGGAGTTCTAATGAATAGGGTAAAGGCCCTTATAAGAAGAGACCACAGAGCTAGCTAGCTCTTTCTGCCATAGGAGGCCATAGTGAGAAGCCAGCCCTCTGTAATTCAGAAGAAGGGCACACAACATGAATCCAACTAGGCTGCCAACCTGATCTCTGACATCTAGCCTCCAGGACTGTAAGAAACAAATGTTTGTTGTTTAAGCCATTGTCAAGGAGTAAGAACTATACCCTTCAAGGTGTTTCTGGCTGGTCTAATAATTAAATCTACATAAAATAGATTAAACAATAGAAAATAACCAAACTTAATTGCACATATTTATATAGAAACCCCACATACATGAGGGAGTCAGAGACCTCACATACATGACAGAAAGAGAAAATGAAGTATATATGACATTCTGAGCTAAGGATGAGGTAAAGCACCTTGGTTCTCCAGAGGGTGGGATGGCAATTGCAGGATAAGAGAAGCAGGTGTACAGAAATTAGAAGTTTTCCCTGCCCTATAGATAGGTCATACAAAGTGATTTCTGGTAATAACTCTTATTATGGGCAAGTCCTCTTATTAAATTATTTAAGAGAGAGGTAAAAGTTTTTCATCAGCCTGCAGGATCTTGATTGCCTTTAGAGCAAAATAATCCCCTTACTACTGAGGCATATGTTAGGGTGACTAGTTCTGAAACCCTACATCACCCAGTCTATGGTAATTTGTTATAACAATTCAAATTGACTCTGATCGATTTACTAATTAATAAATTGTAATTTTACTTAAGCCATAGGAAGTTGGGCTTCCAGTCATTTGCAACCAATTAGTCTTCACTGATACAATGGCAATGATTTGGATCATGATTGGGTTTAATAGGTTGATGATTTATAAACCTCATTATTAAAATCAAACTGAAGGGCAGAGGCCTATGGCCTATGAGGTAAAGTGCACCTCTTCACTTTCTATTTTGGTCACAACTGGTTTCTAGGAAATATGCCTGAAATTAGTATTTTCCAGATTCTAATGTCCTCTGGATTTAAAGACTTCTTGTGACCAAAATGCCAGTGATTTCAAAATATACATCTTCTCGTATCTAAGTCAGACATGTATGAAAAGGAACATAATTCACTGTGGTAGAAGCAAATTGTGATTTGAAATTGAATGGATCTAGGTGTAAAATGCAATTGCACCATTCATTGGATGTACGACCATATATATTTTAGATTATTTACTTGAGTTTAGTTTTCTCATGCTTACTACAGTAAAAGGTTGCTTTACTGACTATGTAACATTGTGTTTTATCAAAATGCTAGCACTGTATATGAGGCATTTTAGGTGAAAATTTGACCTCCTTTCAATTGTTTAAGGTTAATTTTGTCCTTTAGCTAATCATATATTATTTTACTCTTTGGTTAATACAAACACATTTCAGTGGAACAGTACAATCACATGTAGTTTTACTTCAAAAAGAAGCAACTTCTATGCACAGAAAAATGAGATCTAAAGAAGATATTATAGCTATGTCTTTAAAAGCTAGAATGATTATTGACAAAGTACTACTTCAGTAATATATCAAGATAATAATGTAGCGTAACAAAATTTATAGTTTTCATTATAAAAATATTACTCATGCAAAGTTGTATACAAAAATTTAACAAGAAATGTGAAAAAGAACTGTATTTTTGAAGACTCAACATAATAAATTGTTCTCCCTAAATTGACTTATAAATTTAGAGTAATTTTAATAGAAGAATCTTTTTTTCCCCCTGGCGTGAGATAGGCTGACTATAACATTATCAGGAAGAATATGCACATAGAATATCTAAGAAAAACCTTAAAAATATATGGATGGTCCTGTCCTTCTTGGATATTACCAAAGCAAAAATTTCATGAACAAAATGTAAAGGGTAAAGAAGCATTTATTCGAGGATATCACAAGAGAGGAAAGAGGCCAGAACTCAGTCCGCTAAACTCCACTGAATCAAAGGGCTGGTGAGTTTTGAAGAGTTAGGGTAGGGGAATCATGGCGATCTGTGTTTGCTAATTGGACAATTAGCAAACTTCCCTGTATCTTCACAGGACAATTAAACTTTCCTGTATCTTCACTACCAGAGGAAGTCCTACAACTTGGAATAAAGTCCATACTCTCCAACAGAAACTGGGAGACAAGGCCTCTGCCTTCCTTGATGATTATATTTCAAAGAGATGGTTCCCAGACCCTTGAGAAATACATTCCTGGGTTGTAAAACTGGCAAGAAGCTTTATAAAACATTTAAATCTCAAAGGGGCGGAAACAGAAATTATAATTACAAATAGTATTCTAAAGTAAGGGCCCTAAGGAAAGGGAGATCAGTAGCCTACAGTAAGGAAAAAGCCTGTCTAACGTTTAGTCAAACCGAGGGGAACATTATTAGTCCATTTTTGATAAATATTAATATAGAGCTTTTATAATTAAAATAGTTTGTGATTACAATATTTTTTCAGCTCAGTTGCCAACTAAAAAGGCAAAAGCTTACAGCTAAGGATTTATTTGCAAATGTAAACTTAAGGAGACAAGTGAAGGAAAAGGTAAGTGAGGCAGCAAAGATGAAAGTTCCTATTTGAGGATTTTTTTTTACTGATAAACCACATCTTCAAACTGATTCAGTCTCAAAGTATGGTTTAGAGAAAACAAATGAAATACTGCACTTGGAAATATTCCATCTGGAAGAAGAGAAAGGAAATAATTTACTTATCAGTTCCTTTCATCTCCAATTTTTCATTAAATTTCCTACCCTTTTGTGTTCCATCACCTGACCTCTTCTGGCAGAGGGAGGGACATCATAGAAAGCCTGAATCCTGAAAAGCCCAATAAGGCAAGAACATAAAATA
This sequence comes from Rhinolophus sinicus, assembly GCF_036562045.2. Lineage (NCBI taxonomy): Eukaryota > Metazoa > Chordata > Mammalia > Chiroptera > Rhinolophidae > Rhinolophus > Rhinolophus sinicus. The sequence continues at coordinate 44,119,760 of NC_133757.1, read as the reverse complement.
GCAATCTCTTTCTTGGCCAGTTAGTGCCATGAGTTTCCTCAATTTGTAGTAGTGGGAACAGAACAAAAAGCAAATTATCTCTCTAAGTGAACTATTTCTTTAATGGCAAACAGCACACACCATTGCTCAGACAACTCGAGGTGGCTGAAAGTCTTTTTAAAAGAAAGAGTTTATTAGGCCATTGTTAGCAAAAAAAAGACCACCTCAGGGCATGCAGTCTAAACCAGAGCAGCATGGTTAGATTGGCAAAACACGTCTGTAGTCCCAGAGTTATGCAAGCATTTTTATATATCAAGTAGGAAGAGAAAGATACAAGTCATTCTGAAAGAATTTACATTAACTATAGACAAAGGGGATGGGAGAAACTGAAATAGGTAATTCTGGCATAGATGCAGCAGAGATTCCAGCAAAGGTCACAGCAGAGTCTGTAAAGCACATGTATAAACAAGAAGCAGAGACACTCTTGGCTATTCTCTCTTTTTAGGTAATATTGGAAATAGTCATCTGGAAGGTAATTTAATAATTCCAACATACACTAAGGAGTGTGAGCAGTCTTTTGTCGGTTCTGCACTGCAGTTGTTAATTGATGAACCCCTTTTTTCTCATCATTCCACCCTCTGGCCTGCTGTAATTTAATTTAGGACATCTCAGAATTTTCTTCTTGTCAGTAACAGACTGATATCTATCCCAAAAGATACAATGGCAAAAACAAAAAATGATTTTGGCTCAAAGTCATTTTTACCATTGCAGCATGTTAATAAGAGGCAAAAGCAGAATGTACCTCACACATCTTTCAACAGATTACCGGTTGAAAAACTATGGTGCACGCATTGCGTATAATGAGGCAGTTCACAGCTATAAAAAGAGATCACCTCTACATTCTACTTTGTATATATTCTTAAATAAGAAAAGGGAGACACAGAAGAGAAACACAGAATTCTACAATTTTTTAGTTGAAGAGGCAGAAAGTGTTTTCTTCTACACTTCTAGGTTCTTTTCGCTGGTCTAATGAAGTTGACATACAACAAATTAACAAGAGGAAAACAAATTTAACTTCATACAAAACATGAGACTGAAAAGGCAAGCAGGTAATTGAGGTTTATATAACACCCTGAGATAAAGAAAGAGGTGGGAGTTGGGGGATACAAAGGGAAGTAAAGCCATTCATACTGAGAGATGTTTAAAAAACCAAAGTTGCCAGGTATGCATATGAGTTTCATAGGTAAAAGGGTATCTTTGGTAACAGCTCTTTTTCTGGTACAAGCCCCATTTCCAATGTAAATTTAGGCAGCTGAGGAAGTGGTAAAGAGCTTTGCTAATTCTGTTGGATTTTGATTGCCTTCACCTTAAAATAACACTCATGCCTGGGTAACATATTTTGAAGTGGTAAATTCTGTTTCACTTCATAGTGATTTCAGGACCTACAAAATGGAGGCCACCATAATGGCCGAGCCCATGTCACAAATTTAAATCTAAGTCAACCTATACACATAGAATCCTAACACACACCAATCACAGCCCCCTCAACTCAGCTTTAACTAACTTAATTTATCCTAGAGAATAGGACCTGTTAGCCTTATAAGAAAATCCCCATTCTCCTAGCCACTTGTGCCCTATTTCCAGGTTGCCTCTTCTAATGTTCTATAAAACTCCGCGCTGCCCAAAATCTCAGGAAAGAGCTCTCCACTGCTTGCGTGGTCCTGTACTCCCCCAACGCATGGACTGCTTTCCCTTGAATAAAGGACACGAAACTCATTACTAAGTTATATTAGTTTTGTCAGATAACAGTAGAAAACGTATAGGGAAACGGGTGGAATACGTATTATTGTTTTTATATTTTTAAAAAGATAATAACAAAAATTGAATAACAATGGCTATGTCAAAGAGAGAGAATGAGGCCTATCACAATACATATAATGTGGTGTTGTAATTTGTAGCTATGTAAGTATTTTACATAATGAAAGTTCAAATTTGACATTTTAAAAATTAGTAAATTTTTTAAAAAAATAAAATAATGAGTTTAACTATGTCAAGTTAGTGGTAAAGTCATGCAGAAAAAAGCTGTCAAGTAACTGCAACAGCAGTTTGCTTTTCCATATAATTTACAAATAGTGACATAATAATGGTAATAACAATGGAAATTTAAAACTACATTATTACTTTCATAAAACATGTTGTTAGTAATGCTGGTATGTAATATCTCTATATATCATGTTTCTGTTTTTATATATAAAGATTTTCAGCATAACGTAGAGATAAATATTAAACCAAAAATATTTTAAAATCTATAAACAGTGAACTGAAAATATCAGCATGAACATGTGATTTCTCTGTTTCTAAAACATCATAGTTCCTTTCTCAGTGGACAAAAACAACAGTAATGAGCAACCCTACATCAGACTGTAGTCTCTAAACACCGATTCTCACTAAAAGAAACGAACACCCTTTGAAGAATGAGCTGTTTTTGTTTGAGCAAGACATGCACAATATGAAGCAAAAACATTCTGTTTGGCTTGAAAGTCAGAGCACTAATGACGTCATATCTTCAGGGACAAGTAAGCAATTTGAAAAGTCTCCCACCAGGAAAAAAATGAGGCAATTAGAGTATCAAATATGATAATGATCTCTAATACTCATTCATCTATTGTAAATGAAACTTTATCAATATGGTATTGTGCATTTCAAAACTTATTAAGAGGATGAATATCATGTCAAGTGTTCCATAAAAACAACAAACAAACAAACAAAACACCAAAACACCCAGAAGAGTACAAGGAAACTCTGGGAGGTATTGGATATGTCCATCACCTTTTCTGTGTTCTACAAAGGCAATGCTGAGAATAAGACGACAAACTACAGAATGGGCAAAACTATCATTCATGAACTATCATTCATGCTTATAAGAAATTCTTTCTTTTTCATATTTAACTCTGATTTTAAGGAAGCAAGAGATTTTTTTTTTTTTTTTTTTTTTTTTTTTTTTAGGGCACTTCACTTTTAGCTAAACTCCTATGTACTTAAAACCACTGTAGTATAACAAAATAATAGAGTAATAGAGTAGGTATCTTTTACAATGTTTTAAGTTTGAAAGTTGCACAAAAATATCAATTTAATATGGTTTATTGATACAATATTTTAATCCCTAAAGATATTGTATCCATAAGAATAGGTACATAAGTAATAACTTTCTCTTTTTATAGCAGGTAATGGGAATTGCAAAACCACAAGAAACAATGACTTTTTACTCATAAATCTAGGAAATCTGTCCATAACCTAGACTCTTATTGATTCCAAATAAAGGTAAAACTTTGTCTAGTACAGTATGGAAAATTATTTTAAAATTCAATCAATATAGACAACTGTTCAGTTTCCAGTGCTAAATAAAAGAAACATTTGTTCAGAATCAAATAAATAAGGTTTATTTATCTTCCATAAAATACTTTCCATTTTCTGGTTTATTCTTTCTGGAAAAAGTTAACATTACACACTTCATAAACCTGTGTTCCTAAAGAGTAATTGCAGAATTGTTTAAACTCTTTACACTTACCTTTCATGTCTGTTATATTATCAAATACTTTAGTTGTTCTTTCTCTGATTTCAAAAGTATTAGGAAAAATCCATACTTTAAATGTAAACAAATAAGTTACTGACTATAACACATTAAGCTCATTCCATAAAATATTAAATTCATATCTAATTAAAAAACTGCTACAGTTTGAATGAAATTATATTTTCTACAGACTTAGTTTTTCCAAGAAAAGCCAGTAAAATATATACTTTAATGGACGTAAATACTTTTGCATCAACATTGTTTCTCTCCTGACTGAGTTCTACACCTGGATGTCCATTTGTCTGATATGTCCTCTGGATATACTCATATGCAAACCAGAGTTCTGCTTCACTATAAAGTTACTTTTTTCCTCCTGTGATTCTTATCTCTATAAATTTACCATAATGCTTCTAAACAGGAAAATAAGTAGCCAACCTAAATTATGTATCTCTCTTATTCCCCCCATCCAAAATCAAAGGCTCAGTTTGGTCAATTCAGTTAGTTTGTCTTTTTGTATCCTTCTATATTCCATAATTTAATTATTACACTCACACTTTATGTCTATATCTCTGTCACAACTTGGTGTCTCAACTGTCAAACTATTCATTCAGCAATTGGTGAAATGTTTATTAAACATCAACTACACACCAGTCGTTAGTCTAGATGCTGGGATACAGCAGTTAAAAAAAGAGAAAAATTATTTCCATAATGAACTTTACATTATGCTGCTGATGTGCTTGCTATATTGTGTCCCACAATTATGCTGCCAAAATAATCTATTTACAATTGTAGATTTAGAAGAGTCACTTCTCTTCATTTTGTTTTTCAGTAGCTCCTATTCTCTAAGGAATAAAAAGAGCAGATTCTTTAACATTGCTAACATTTTATATCATTTCTTATACATTTTCTTTGCCTTGCACTGTACATTTCAGCCCTCTGGGACTACATGTACATTTTAGCAGCATGCACTTTATTTTTTCCAGTTACCATGCTTTCTTTTTCTATGGAAAGCTTAATAGTTATCTGTGGTAGGCAGACTAATACCTACTCCCCCTCCCCACCTCGCCACCAAATATATCTATGTTTTAATTCCTGGAATGGCAAACGGTATCTTGCAGGTGTATTTGTTGGGGAGGAAATTTTTTGTTCCCCTCTAACTTTCTAGGTTTTCTGGCTGGTCTAATAATTAATTGACATAATAGAAATTAACAGGAGAAAATCAAGTTTTAATTTTGTACTTTTGGAGTTTATAGAGTTATGAGACTCAAAGAAATAACTGAAGCAATCATCTTTTATAACCGTTAAACAGAGAAACAATAATTTTGTGAATAACTGACAAGACAAAGGAAGTTAGATTGGGTACTGATTAGTGAAAAAATTAAGCAGAGTTTGTTTATACAGCCTTCTGGGCCCTGAATTCTCTATCTCTGACCATCGGGTGTCTCATTATCTCCTGGTGCAGGGAGGCACCTTTCACATGGGAGATTTATTTCCTGATTTTAGGGTGACAGAGAAGAGGGTCAGAGTGTCCTTGTTGCACTGGCTATTTAAGTCACTTTAATTCAAAATAATCAATATGCCACAGTAGCATATTTTAGAGCGGCCTGCCCACTCCAACTATAGTTAAGGGTACAGACTTTGAGCATATATTGGATTGTCCAGGTGAGCCTGGTCTAATTTCAAATCCTCAAAAGACAGAAGAATAGAAGAAACAACTACAAAGTAAGAGGCACTTGACCCATCATTGCTGGAGGTGGTAAGATAGATAATGGCCCCCTCTAAATATGATTTCTTTCTGATCCCTGGAACTTGTGAATGTTACTTAAATGGAAAAAAGAAAACGTACTTGGCAGTTATGATTAAATTAAGCATCTTGAGATGGGGAGATTATCCTGGATTATACAGGTAAACCCAAAGTGATATCAACGGTTCTTGTAAGATGGATGTACTTTGAAGGTGGAAGTAGAGCTAGAAGCAGAGAAATGCAGGCAGCCTCAGAAGCTGACAAAGCAAGGAAAGAGATTCCCCCATTAAGCTTCTAGAAGGAATGCCACCCTGCCAACATTTCTGATTTTAGAGAATAAATTGGTATTGTTTTAAGCCACCAAGTTTATGATAATGTATTACAGCATCAATAGAAAACTAATATTTAGGCTTTGAAGATGGAAGAAGGAATATGCCAGAAGATGGGCACAACCCTCACTGACAGCTAGCAGGAAAATGAAGTTATGGTCATTTATCTATCTGTGAGGGATGGATTTTGCTAATAACCCAGATAAAAAGGAAATCCATTCTTCCCCAGAGCATCATGAAAGAAACACAGCCCTGCAGAATCCTTGATTTAACCCAGGGAGATCTGTATTATACATCTGGCCTTCAAAACTGTCAGATAATAATTTTGTGTTGTTTTAAGCCAATAACACATCATTAATCTGTCCCCATCCCCCCACCACACACACGCCTTTTTACTAGGCCTATTTCTATTCACTCTTGAGGGCTCAATCCATATGTCCCAACTTTCAATACATTCCCTGTGGTAACTCACCTTTCACTCTAGATTATCTTTTACTTATATTCCTCAATAACAATCTGTGACTTGATCTAATATAGCACTTAATTTACAGAATGGCAAATCTTTTTCTCTGTATTTCTCACTGCACTTTATATGCTCTGGGAACAGAGGCAGCGAGTCTTTACTGATGCTTCCCACATTTTTAGCACAATAGTCATTCATTTATATTGAATTAAAAATAAATGCATGCATAGAATAATGACAGAGTCTTATCAGCTTGTTTCTTCCAACACAGTTTCAAGAATCATTCCATAGTAAGCTGTTGTTACTTACTTGAATTTTTGGTCTGAATATAAGTGTTTACAAAAATACTTAGTCCTACTGTAAACTATGGTGATTTTACTATCTTACTGTATTGGTCAACCTCAATGATTACTCTCTATTTATACTAAATCAATTTAAATATATGTGCTAAGCTTTCAAGTTTGTCCATAATTGTCCTCTGGCTTCATTATGCAAATGCAATCCTCAAAATTTTTGAAATTTTTTTAGTTCTAGTTTTATGAACTCATATTTTTCCCTTGGGAAAAATAGGTCATTGATACCCTGTTGGTTAACCCCTGTAGCAGTTATAGGTTTTTTAACAAACTGTTAAGCAATCAATGGCATATCTAATATTTTATTTATAATTTTGAGTATTTTGTTATCTCCACCAGAGGGTAAGCATTGATTAATCTCCATAATATCATTGACAGAGTTTGGTTTGAATATACATATTATATTTTCAGTCTTATTCTTATAAACAAATAAAAACATATAGTATCTATTTTCCATATCTAATACAAGTTAGCAGGAAGCCATGTGATAGTAGACTCAAATTTCTGGAATAATGCTAAACAGACTTTTATTTGGAAAAGTATTTTGTGTTACGGTTTCAAGGCTGGAGAAACTGTGCATGAATTATCTCATTATGTACCATGTGTGACATAAGTACTTTTTTCAGATTGGGAAATAATAATTTTTAAAAAGCCCCAGAATCAAACTCTTATTTAATATTGAAAAGACTCTACATTAGGCATGTGTAGAAGCCTCTGTTCCTAAAACACTGACATCATGATTGTGCAAATATATTTTGGAAGCATATTTCTGTAATTGCCATAGTAAACAATGATTTTAAATGACTTTGTAACTTTAGGGATATCTCATGGTGTAGACAGGCTTAAAACTCCCCACCCCACATCCCTGCTCCTTGGTGTAATCCCACATTGCATTGGTGTTAATTAGTCTGTGTTAACAACAGAATATAGTAGGCCCCTTATTCACAGTTTCACTTTCCTTGACTTCAGTTACACTCAGTCAACAGCAGTCAGAAAATATTAAATGAAAAATTCCAGAAATAAACAATTAACAAATTTAAAATTTTCTACCATTCTGGGTAGCAGAATAAGATCTTCCATTGTTCCACTCTGCACCACCTGGGACGTGAATCATCCCTTTGACGAGTGTATCCCTGCTCTATATGCCACCTGCCCATTAGTCACTTAGTGGAGATTGTGTTTATTAGATCTACTGCCATGAGTGTTCAAGTAACCCTTATTTTACTTAATAATGGCCCCAACATATAAGAGTAGTGATGCAAGCAAATGGGATATGCCAATGAGAAGCCACAACATGCTTAAGTGAACAGGTACATATGCATAGGAAAAAAACATGGCATATATATAGGGTTTGGTGCCATGGGGTCTTGCAATATATCCTCTGCAGATAAGAGGAGGTTACTGTATAGCAGAAGTGATGGTATATCCCCTCCAAAATTAGTTTATAAAATAATCTATACTAGAATCTACAATGTTGCTCGTGATGTGATGTAACAGAATAGTCTCCCAAAGATCCCCATACCTTAATCAATAGATTCTAGTGATTAAGGTATGGGCATCTTTGGGAGACCATTCTGTTACATCATATCACGAGCAACCTTATGGAGGGCTCATGTGACAAGAAACTGAAGCTTCCAGCCAATAAACACATATGTGTACTTGGAATCAGATCCTCCAGCCCCAGTCAAGTTTTCAAGAGACCATAGCATCTGCCTATAGTTTAAATGACCCTCATGGGGCACCTTGAACAAGAAACAACTTGCTAAGATACTTCTGGATTCTTAACCCTCAGAAACTGTTAGATAATAAAATAGATAACTAATAAACCCTCAAATAATAAGAGGTACAGTTGGGATCTGGTTAAACTCATCAGTTTTTGAGATTTTTTTGAGTAAAACATCTTAGATGAATTTTCAATGACATGATATTACATCAGAATTCAGCAATGTGTTCATTGATGGCTGAGTATTTTATATAATCAAATTAAGAGAACAAATACTATGAAATTAACTCATCATTGTGTCCTTATATTACCTCAGCCAAACCAAAAGCTAAGTAAAATTCAAACTATCTAAAATATGAAATAAAAATACTTCATGATTTTAAATTCTATCCTTAAGTAATTCTACTTTATGCCAAATCATTTTTTTGATGATAAAAATATACAACTTTCTTGTTAAATTTTAAAACATACATAAATATATAAAGAACAAAATTAAAGTCTAGTATAATCTAATAGCTAGAAAATAATTTGTGAAAGCACTTTGCTCTCTTCCAAATCTTTGTAGTCTGTAACTAGAATAAAAAGTCAAGTAGGAAGAAATTCTTTCTCCCAGCTTGACTGTCTTCAGGTTGGGGCAGTTGACTTCCCCTACCTTCAGACTCAGACTCAGATTGTAATTTATATGATTGAATCTCCTGGGACGCCAGGTTGCTGACTGCAGATCTTGAATTTCTCAGCCTCCCTAATCAATTCCTCATAAAAAAAAATCTCTCTGTGTGTGTGTGTGTGTGTGTGTGTGTGTGTGTGTGTGTGTGTGTGCGCGCGCGCGCGCGCACATGTGTATCTCCTGTTGGTTCTGTTTTTTTCTGGAGAACCCAGACAAATACAACACTGATACAAGAATGGTATTATTTAAGTATCTGCAAAACTTTTGCCAATGGTACAAAACTATAGTAATTATTGCTTCATGTTTTATAAGTGCATGAACAAACCTGAAATTAAAAATGAATAAAATTAAGTTGGAACAACAGCCATTTGATCTAAATGAAAAACCTAAATAGTGAAAGAGGAAAATTACTTACGTTTTCATTAAGCATGTAGTTAGTTTCATTTTTTTGAACTTATTCCTAGCAAAAGATTTTATCACAAAAATTAAAAACAACAATTACCCAACAAGATAAATAAAATTTAAGTTGAACTTGCTCATTCCATGTTTCATAAGAATATAACATAATTTTTTACATTTCCCATTGAGGCTACCAGGTAGCAATGAGCAGCTCCCTGTCTTACAGTTTCTAACAAAGACAACGGCACATTGAGTGGTACAGCAAATGGCTGGCAGAGGCAGCAATATCAAATAGCTATCCCTACCGCGTTTCCCCGAAAATAAAACCTAACTGGAAAATAAGCCCTAGCATGATTTTTCAGGATCACATTCCCTGAACATAAGTCCTAATGCGTCTCTTGGAGCAAAACTTCATAGAAGACCTGGTCTTATTTTTGGCGAAACGTGGTATTTCTTGTTGAGCTGTCTGATGGAGATCTCTGTCCCTTTGTAAAAATGGTGAGCTTTTTTTTTTAAATCAATCATTCATAAGTTATATTTAAAATTTAAATTTTACACTTAAAATTATGAAGAAAAACAATCTTATTATATTTTAGGATTAATCCTAAAAGCATTTTGCAGAGTTAAAAAAAAGTGGTATCTTGTAAATGACCGATAATGAATATAAATTTAGTTGTTATGTCACAAAGATAGGCAAAATATGCAATTTTTTATTCATTAGAAAAGCCATTTGTGCTAATATTCCTTCATTTATTCAAAACATAGCCAAGACAGAGACTGAAAAGGAAAGAAAGCATTGACTTTTCCTGCTTAGTCCATCAACACTTGCACTAATCATCTCCTTTAGCTTCTTTATTTCCTTTTCATAAAATTTCTGTTGAAATTACCTTGTCTTTAATTAGAGAGAACATTAGTTCACCAATAATTTGTGTCAAGAATTTCACCTAACTTCTTACCGAATAATAATAGAAAGCAAAAGCTGTTTTTTTCTAAATGTATTCGACCAGGTGTGGTAAAAGGTGTGACTAATAATTACTGTTTCCTGCTGTTTCTTGCTTAGTTTGGTAATTAGCTCTCTAAGCTCTTCTCATTGTAAATGAAGCAGTCCTAGTGAGTCATTTAAAGATGCTGAATGAATAGATGTTCCATCATGTAGTCTTTTTAAAAAAAGCTCATTTATAGGGAAGACACACTAGGTGGTAAGTAAGGTTCAGCAGGACAACTTGTCAAAACATGATCTTGTTTTGTTTGGGTCCCAGATTTTCAAAGCCAAATCTCAAGGCCTGTTAATTGGAGTTTTTATGTCTTTCCTTGCTCCATCTTAAAACCTATAACAATAGAACAAAAAAGCTTGGAGATTAAAACATATATGTGCCAAATTTGTAAATACGTATGTCGTGCCGGGTGTCATGCGGGGTCTCAGCTCCCGCTCCCCATACAAGAACACAGGATATGGTGAGGCCAAACAGGAACACCCACGGAACCATAGATAGGGGAGTCATACCACTATATTCTCGCTGGCAGCTGGGTTGGAGACACAGGAGGCAGGAACCACACTATCCGCAACCTGCCTTCTTCTCTGTCAACCAACCTCACGTGCTAACTGCAATCCGCTCTTGCTAACTCAGCCACCATCTTCTTGGTAACCCCCATTTTTTGCTAGCATAGCCACGGCAGTTATATTAGGGGCCAGTGGCTCACTGGTTACACCTGAAGGCCAACTAGCCATAGCTGATGGCCATACAATAACAGTTGATGGCCATTTACTACCTGAGCCAGCACCTTTCCATGTGAGGCCGAGAGCCTGGAAATTGCACTCCTGGCTCTGTCCCCACAATGTCCCTAATCATAGTAGATACTAGGCAAATAAAATATGGTAAATATGTTGGAAAAAATCTTACACTCTGAGAAATATGTTAGAAATGATAACTGAAAATTTGAACCCTGCTTTAAAAAACAGGGGATTACACTTGTGTCTGAGGAAACTACCAATTCATTTAGTGTATTTTTTGTGAGTCTTTGCTTGTTTTGTTTTTAAGTATGTATGGTAATTTTTTTTTTTTTTGGTTTTCATTTCTGGTTTTGTGTAAATACTACCAGATTTTGTCAATAGAATTGGAGACAGAAGATAAGGCACAAAGCAAAATTTCACTGACAATGTTAAACTGGTAAGAGAGACTTTATTCAAGACTATTGCAATAGGTGAGAAAGGCCAGAACTAAATCTGGATGTAACTCCACTGAAGCAGCTGTAGGGTTTTAAGAGGTGGAGGAAGCTAATTTGCTAATTGGTTTTATCTTTATAATAGGAAGTAGTATTGTAACTTGGAACAAGACATACATACAAGTTAGACTCCTGCTCTTCCACAGAAACTAGGAGATAGGGGTGCTATCTCCTTTGGTAATTATATTTCAAAGAGATAGTTTCTAGTTCCTTGAGAAAGACATTCCCAGATTGTAAAAGTTTTCTAAAGTGAATGCTCTAAGAAAAGGAAGATTAGGGGCCAAGAGTCAGGAAGATGCCTGTTTAAAATATTGTCATGTTACAGGGAACATTGAGGCCTTCTTGGTTGTGGGATTGAAGAAGGATTCTCTAGGGACTTCATCTTTATTTTCAACTTTCAATTAAAAGTGTAAAGAAAATATGGAAAATTTTAAGGTTTGTACAAGCTCTGAGATGTTGAGTATATTATTCACTTATAGTCAGTATAGTATTAACTATAGGTTTACAATAGTACAAAATGTGTAATATTACAATTTCTCTTGTGAACTTAAATAAAAACTGGGTAAGTACTCACTGTATTCTGATAAATAATTTGTAGTTATAAACAATATATATAAAATTTACATTTAATTTGGTCACATAATATCTGGGGAAATTTATTTGGGTATTTGACATTAGGAAATACTGTTAAAGGCAGTTATCACATTTTAAGTACTTTCTATGGTACATTGCTACAATAAAGGTATACCAGCAGTGTGTCAATTGTTATAATAAATATTATCCCAGATTTACAGATGAAAAATTAAAAGTTGTCCAATGATACAAATGTAGTACAAAGAATTATTTCACTCTTTGTCAGTAACGTTGTTTTTGTTTTGTTTTGTTTTTTTCTGTTTGTCAGTACTTTTTATTATACGATACCCTGGCTCCAGACTCCAACTTCTTTCTTCGGTAACAACCGATTTCCCCATTGATATTTTAAACATATACCTTAGCCTAATGACAAAACACATCTAAATTCTGTGAATTAAATTAAGCCATGCTTTTTAAATTCTGAATGCATTATTTGTCTCAAAGGACAGTCTGATGTTTACCTTTATAACTTTTAAAAATAATTAAATTCTACTTTTTACTTAATGAATAAGAAAATTGAGGACAAATTGAAAATTACACTTGAATGTCACTGCTTTATTAAAAGTGGGCAGTAGGACCTTATCTTATTTGATGTAAATGAAAATCATAAATCTTAATTTTAAAACACTAACATTTAGATTACTTCAGGAAGATATGCAGGATGGTGGTGCAATTAGCATATAACCCAGATAATCTAACTTTTTATGCTAATGCTATAGACATAGTTCAAGTAAGACTCACAACTGCTATTGATATTCCTTTCTTTTACCGGTATCAAGTCCAAAACTGTGTTTAAAACTACTTCAGAACCACGAGTCTTTTTTCCACAAACAAAACAAGTCCTGGCTCTCTAAATTGCAGAATTGTAAATATTTGTTCTCTTGTTGATCGATACAGACACATTGGAAAGGTCTGTGGGTAAATACAGAGTAACTTCTTAGAGATTATTAGGTATTAAGGAATACTCAAGAGTTGTTTGATAAACCAATATTCAGCAAAGTAACTATTTTGGAGTTATAGGCATACTTCAAAGATATTATGGGTTCGGTTCCATACTACCACAATAAAGTGAATATTTCAATAAAGCAAATCATGTGAATATTTTGGTTTCCCAGTGCATGTAAAAGTTATGTTATACTTACTATATTGTAGTCTATTAAGTGTGCAATATCATTATGTCTAAAAAAAACTATGTAGATAACTTAATTAAAATTACTTTATTGCTAAAACAGGCTAACCATCATCTGAGCCTTCAGTGAGTTATAATCGTTTTGCTAGTGAAGGGTCTCCCTAGATTTTGATGACTGTTGATTAATCAGGGTGGTGGCAATTTCTTAAAATAAGACAATGAAGTTTCCTGCATTGATTGACTCTTCCTTTCATGAAGGATTTCTCGGTAGTATGCAATTCCATTTGATAATATTTAGTTACTGTAGAACTTCTTTCAAAATTGGAGTCAATCCTCTCAAACCTTCTCACTTATTTGCCAACTAAATTTAAGTAATATTCTGAATCCCTGTTGTCATTTCAACCATCTTCGTGGCATCTTCACCAGGAATAGATTGCATCTTGATAAACCACTTTCTTTGCTCATCAATGAGAAGTAATTCCTCACATGTTAAAGTTTTGTAATGAGATCGCAGCAATTCAGTCACATCTTCAGGCTCCACTTCTAATTCTAGTCCTCTTGCTATTGCCACCACATCTGTAGTTACTTCCTCCCCTGATGTTTTTGACCACTCAAATTCATCCATGAGGGTTGAAATCAACTTCTTCTAAACTCATGTTAATGTTGATATTTTGACTTCTCCTCACAAATCACAAATGTTCTTAATGACATCCATAATGATGAAGCCTCTACAGAAGGTTTTCAATTTACTTTGCCCAGGTCCGTCAGAGGAATTGCTATCTATACTAAATGTAGCTTAACAGAATGTATTTCTTAAACAATAAGACTATAAAGTCAGAATTACTACTTGATCTGTGGGCTGCAGAATGGCCACTATATTAGCAGGCATAAAACCAACATTAATCTCATTGAACAACTCCATCAGAGCTCTTGGATGACCAGGAGCATTGTCAATGAGCAGTCATACTGTGAAATGTTTTGGGTGTTTTTTTTTTGTGTTTTTTTTTCCCCTCAGTAGCAGGTCTCAACGTTGGGCTTAAAGTATCAGTAAACCATGTTGTAAATAGATGTGCTTTCACCCAAGCTTTGTTGTTCCATTTATAGAGCATAGGCAGAATAGAGCTAGCATAATTCTTACAGGCCCTAGGAATTTTGGAATGTAAATGAGAATTGGCCTCAATTGAAAGTAACCAGCTGAATTAGCGTCTAACAAGAGAGTCAGCCTGTCCTTTGAAGCTTTGAAGCCAGGCATTGCCTTCTTTCTAACTATGTAAGTCCTAGATGTCATCTCGTTCTAACATAAGGCTTTGTCTACTTTGAAAATCTGTTGTATAGTGTAGCCATCATCATTAATGGTCTTAACTAGATCTTCTGGATAACTTGCTGCAGCTTCTATATCCGCACTTGCTGTTTCACCCTGCACTTTTATGTTATGGAGATGACTTCTTTCCTTAAACCTTGAGAACCAACCTCTGCTAGATTCAAACTTTCCTTCTGCAGTATCCTCACATCTCTCAGCTTTTATAGAATTGAGGAGAATTAGGTCCTTTCTCTGGATTAGGGTTTGACTTAATGAAATGTTGTGGTTAGTTTGATCTTCTATCCAGATCTAAAAGACTAAAACTTTCTCCATCTAAGTAATAAGCCTGTTTTGCTTTCTTATTCATGTGTCCACGAGAATAGCACTTTTAATTTCCTTCCTTTTCCATTGCATTCGCAACTTGGCTAACCGATGCAAGAGGCCTAGCTTTGGACTATCTGGACTTTCAACATGCACTTCTCACTAAGCTTAATTACTCTTTTGACTTAAAGTGAGAGATATGTGATTCTTCCTTTCACTTGTACATTTTAATTGGCCTAATTTCAATATTATGGTGTCTCAGGAAATAAGGAGGCCTGAGGACAGAGAAAGAGATGGGGGAACAATCATTTAATGGAGCGGTCAAAAGACATATAAAATTTATAGATTACGTTTGCTGTCTTATATGGGTATG